>NW_026961626.1:0-74630 GCF_963924245.1 Chroicocephalus ridibundus
CAAAGAGCTTTCCAACGAGGCATGGCTTTCCCTCCTGGCTCTTCGGGCTTGGGAGCTGTCGCCAGAGTTGCGGCCCTACCGGAAAATGCTTCGCAGGCTGGTGGGGCGACGCCACGTGGGCGCCGGTGGCTCCGAGGCTGACGGCCGCCACAAAGCCCGCAGCCCCACGGGCTGTGGGGCCACGCGAGCGGCTGCCAAAGAGCTTTCCAACGAGGCACGGCTTTCCGTCCTGGCTCTTCGGGCGTGGGAGCTGTCGCCAGAGCCGCGGCCCTACCGGAAAATGCTTCGCAGGCTGGTGGGGCGGCGCCACGTGGCCGCTGGTGGCTCCGAGGCTGACGGCCGCCGCAAAGCCCGCAGCCCCACGGGCTGTTTCGCCAGGCGAGCGGCTGCCAAAGAGCTTTCCAACGAGGCACGGCTTTCCCTCCTGGCTCTTCGGGCGTGGGAGCTGTCGCCAGAGCCGCAGCCCTACAGGAAAATGCTTCGCAGGCTGGCGCGGCGGCGCCACGTGGGCGCCGGTGTCGCTGAGGCTGACGTCCGCCGGAAAGCCCGCAGCCCCACGGGCTGTGGGGCCACGCGAGCGGCTGCCAAAGAGCTTTCCAACGAGGCACGGCTTTCCCTCCTAGGTCTTCGGGCGTGGGAGCTGTCGCCAGAGACGCGGCCCTACCGGAAAATGCTTCGCAGGCTGGCGCAGCGGCGCCACGTGGGCGCCGGTGGCAGCGAGGCTGACGTCCGCCGCAAAGCCCGCAGCCCCACAGGCTGTTTCGCCAGGCGAGCGGCTGCCAAAGATCTTTCCAACGAGGCACGGCTTTCTCTCCTCGCTCTTAGGGCGTGGGAGCTGTCGCCAGAGCCGCGGCCCTACAGGAAAATGCTTCGCAGGCTGGCGCGGCTGCACCTGGTGGGCGCCGGTGGCGCCGAGGCTGACGGCCGCCACAAAGCCCGCAGCCACACGGGCTGTGGGGCCACGCGAGCGGCCGCCAAAGAGCTTTCCAACGAGGCACGGCTTTCCCTCCAGGCTCTTCGGGCTTGGGTGCTGTCGTCAGAGCCGCAGCCCTACCGGAAAATGCTTCGCAAGCTGGCACGGCAGCGCCACGTGGGCGCCGGTGGCGCCGAGGCTGACGGCCGCCGCAAAGCCCGCAGCCCCACGGGCTGTGGGGCCACGCAAGAGGCTGCCAAAGAGCTTTCCAACGAGGCATGGCTTTCCCTCCTGGCTCTTCGGGCGTGGGAGCTGTCGCCAGAGCCGCTGCCCTACCGGAAAATGCTTCGCAGGCTGGTGCGGCTGCACCTGGTGGGCGCGGGTGGCGGGGAGGCTGACGGTCGCCGCAAAGCCCGCAGCCACACGGGCTGTGGGGCGACGCGAACGGCTGCCAAAGAGCTTTCCAATGAGGCATGGCTTTCCCTCCTGGCTCTTCGGGCGTGGGAGCTGTCGCCAGAGCCGCGGCCCTACCGGAAAATGCTTCGCAGGCTCGTGCGGCGGCGCCACGTGGGCGCTGGTGGCTCTGAGGCTGACGGCCGCCGCAAAGCCCGCAGCCACACGGGCTGTGGGGCCACGCGAGCGGCTGCCAAAGAGCTTTCCAACGAGGCATGGCTTTCCCTCCCTGCTCTTCGGGCGTGGGAGCTGTCGCCAGAGCCGCAGCCCTACCGGAAAAAGCTTCGCAGGCTGTTGCGGCGGTACCACGTGGGCGCCGGTGGCGCCGAGGCTGACGGCCGCCACAAAGCCCGCAGCCCCATGGGCTGTGGGGCCACGCGAGCGGCTGCCAAAGAGCTTTCCAACGAGGCACGGCTTTCCCTCCTGGCTCTTCGGGCGTGGGAGCTGTCGCCAGAGCCACGGCCCTACCGGAAAATGCTTCGCAGGCTGGCGCGGCGGCGCCACGTGGGCGCCGGTGGCTCCGAGGCTGACGGCCGCCGCAAAGCCCGCAGCCCCACGGGCTGTTTCGCCAGGCGAGCGGCTGCCAAAGAGCTTTCCAACGAGGCACGGCTTTCCCTCCTGGCTCTTCGGGCGTGGGAGCTGTCGTCAGAGCCGCGGCCCTACCGGAAAATGCTTCGCAGGCTGGCGCGGCTGTAGCTGGTAGGCGCCGGTGGCGCTGAGGCTGACGGCCGCCACAAAGCCCGCAGCCCCACGGGCTGTGGGGCCACGCGAGCGGCTGCCAAAGAGCTTTCCAACGAGGCACGGCTTTCCCTCCTGGCTCTTCGTGCTTGGGAGCTGTCGCCGGAGCCGCGGCCCTACCGGAAAATGCTTCGCAGGCTGGTGGGGCGGCGCCACGTGGGCGCCGGTGGCGCCGAGGCTGACGGCCGCCGCAAAGCCCGCAGCCCCACGGGCTGTGAGACCACGCGACAGGCTGCCAAAGAGCTTTCCAACGAGGCACGGCTTTCCCTCCTGGCTCTTCGGGCGTGGGAGCTGTCGCCAGAGCCGCGGCCCTACTGGAAAATGCTTCGCAGGCTGGCGCGGCTGCACCTGGTGGGCGCCGGTGGCGGCGAGTCTGACGGCCGCCACAAAGCCCGCAGCCCCACGGGCTGTGGGGCCACGCGAGCGGCTGCCAAAGAGCTTTCCAACGAGGCACGGCTTTCCCTCCTGGCTCTTCGGGCGTGGGAGCTGTCGCCAGAGTTGCGGCCCTACCGGAAAATGCTTCGCAGGCTGGCGCGGCTGCACCTGGTGGGCGCTGGTGGCGGGGAGGCTGAGGGCCGCCGCAAAGCCCGCAGACCCACGGGCTGTTTCGCCAGGCGAACGGCTGCCAAAGAGCTTTCCAACGAGGCATGGCTTTCTCTCCTGGCTCTTCGGGAGTGGGAGCTGTCGCCAGAGCCACGGCCCTACCGGAAAATGCTCTGCATGCTGGCGCGGCAGCGCCACGTGGGCGCCGGTGGCACCGAGGCTGACGGCCGCCACAAAGCCCGCAGCCCCACGGGCTGTGGGGCCACGCGAGCGGCTGCCAAAGAGCTTTCCAACGAGGCATGGCTTTCCCTCCTGGCTCTTCGGGCTTGGGAGCTGTCGTCAGAGCCGCAGCCCTACCAGAAAATGCTTCCCAAGCTGGCGCGGCGGTGCCACGTGGGCGCCGGTGGCGCCGAGGCTGACGGCCGCCGCAAAGCCCGCAGCCCCACGGGCTGTTTTGCCAGGCGAGCGGCTGCCAAAGAGCTTTCCAACGAGGCACGGCTTTCCCTCCTGACTCTTCGGGCGTGGGAGCTGGCGCCAGAGCCACGGCCCTACTGGAAAATGCTTCGCAGGCTGGCGCGGCAGCGCCACGTGGGCGCCGGTAGCGCCAAGGATGACGGCCGCTGCAAAGCCCGCAGCCACACGGGCTGTGGGGCCACGCGAGCGGCTGCCAAAGAGCTTTCCAACGAGGCACGGCTTTCCCTCCTGGCTCTTTAGGCGTGGGAGCTGTCGCCAGAGCCGTGGCCCTACCGGAAAATGCTTCGCAGGCTCGTGCGGCAGCGCCACGTGGGCGCCAGTGGCTCCGAGGCTGACGGCCGGCGCAAAGCCCGCAGCCCCACAGGCTGTTTCCCTAGGTGAGCGGCTGCCAAAGAGCTTTCCAAAGAGGCACGGCTTTCCCTCTTGGCTCTTCGGGAGTGGGAGCTGTCGCCAGAGCCGCGGCCCTATCGGAAAATGCTTCGCAGGCTGGCACAGCGGCGCCACGTGGGCGCCGGTGGCGGGGAGGTTGACGGCCGTCACAAAGCCCGCAGCCCCACGGGCTGTGGGGCCACGCGAGCGGCTGCCAAAGAGCTTTCCAACGAGGCATGGCTTTCCCTCCTGGCTCTTCGGGCGTGGGAGCTGTCGCCAGAGCCGCAGCCCTACCGGAAAATGCTTCGCAGGCTGGTGCGGCGGCACCACGTGGGCGCCGGTGGCGCCGAGGCTGACGGCCGCCGGAAAGCCCGCAGCCCCACGGGCTGTGGGGCCACGCGAGCGGCTGCCAAAGATATTTCCAACAAGGCACGGCTTTCCCTCCTGGCTCTTCGTGCTTGGGAGCTGTCGCCAGAGCCGCGGCCCTACCGGAAAATGCTTCGCAGGCTGGTGGGGCGGCGCCACGTGGGCGCTGGTGGCTCCGAGGCTGACGGCCGCCGCAAAGACCGCAGCCCCACGGGCTGTGGGGCCACGCAAGCGGCTGCCAAAGAGCTTTCCAACGAGGCACGGCTTTCCCTCCTGGCTCTTCGGACTTGGGAGTTGTCGTCAAAGCCGTGGCCCTACTGGAAAATGCTTCGCAGGCTGGCGCGGCTGCACCTGGTGGGCGCCGGTGGCGGGGAGGCTGACGGCCGCCGCAAAGCCTGCAGCCCCACGGGCTGTTTCGCCACGCGATCGGCTGCCAAAGAGCTTTCCAACGAGGCACGGCTTTCCCTCCTGGCTCTTCGGGCGTGGGAGCTGTCGCCAGAGCCGCGGCCCTACCGGAAAATGCTTCGCAGGCTGGCGCGGCAGCGCCACGTGGGCGCCGGTGGCTGCGAGGCTGACGGCCGCCGTAAAGCCCGCAGCCCCACGGGCTGTGGGGCCACGCGAGCGGCTGTCAAAGAGCTTTCCAACGAGGCACGGCTTTCCCTCCTTGCTGTTCGGGCGTGGGAGCTGTCGCCAGAGCCGCGGCCCTACCGGAAAATGCTTCGCAGGCTTATGCGGCGGCGCCACGTGGGCGCCGGTGGCTCCGAGGCTGACGGCCGCCGCAAAGCCCGCAGCCCCACGGGCTGTGGGGCCACGCGATCGGCTGCCAAAGAGCTTTCCAACGAGGCACGGCTTTCCCTCCTGGCTCTTCGTGCTTGGGAGCTGTCGCCAGAGTTGCGGCCCTACCGGAAAATGCTTCGTAGGCTGGTGGGGCGGCGCCACGTGGGCACCGGTGGCTCCGAGGCTGACGGCCGCCGCAAAGCCCGCAGCCCCACGGGCTGTTTCGCCAGGCGAGCGGCTGCCAAAGAGCTTTCCAAGGAGGCACGGCTTTCCCTCCCGGCTCTTCGGGCGTGGGAGTTGTTGCCAGAGCCGCGGCCCTACTGGAAAGTGCTTCGCAGGCTGGCGCGGCGGCGCCACATGGGCGCCGGTGGCGTGGAGGCTGACGGCCGCCGCAAAGCCCGCAGCCCCACGGGCTGTGGGGCCACGCGAGCGGCTGCCAAAGAGCTTTCCAGCGAGGCACGGCTTTCCCTCCTGGCTCTTCGGGCGTGGGAGCTGTCGTCAGAGCCGCGGCCCTACCGGAAAATGCTTCGCAGGCTGGTGGGGCGGCGCCAGGTGGGCGCTGGTGGCTCCGAGGCTGACGGCCGCCGCAAAGCCCGCAGCCCCACGGGCTGTGGGTCCACGCAAGCGGCTGCCAAAGAGCTTTCCAACGAGGCATGGCTTTCCCTCCCTGCTCTTCGGGCGTGGGAGCTGTCGCCAGAGCCGCAGCCGTACCGGAAAATGCTTCACAGCCTGGTGCGGCGGCGACACATGGGCGCCGGTGGCGTGGAGGCTGACGGCCGCCGCAAAGCCCGCAGCCCCACGGGCTGTGGGGCCACGTGAGCGGCTGCCAAAGAGCTTTCCAACGAGGCATGGCTTTCCTTCCTGGCTCTTCGGGCTTGGGAGTTGTCGTCAGAGCCGCAGCCCTACCGGAAAATGCTTCGCAAGCTGGCGCGGCAGCGCCACGTGGGCACTGTTGGCGGCGAGGCTGACGGCCGCCGCAAAGCCCGCAGCCGCACGGGCTGTTTCGCCAGGCGAGCGGCTGCCAAAGAGCTTTCCAACGAGGCACGGCTTTTCCTCCTGGCTCTTCGGGCTTGGGAGCTGTCGTCAGAACCGCAGCCCTACCGGAAAATGCTTCGCAGACTGGTGCGGCGGCGCCACGTGGGCGCTGGTGTCGCCGAGGCTGACGGCCGCCGTAAAGCCCGCAGCCCCACGGGCTGTGGGGCCACGCGAGAGGCTGCCAAAGAGCTTTCCAATGAGGCATGGCTTTCCCTCCTGGCTCTTCGGGCGTGGGAGCTGTCGCCAGAGACGCGGCCCTACCGGAAAATGCTTCGCAGGCTGGCGCAGCGGCGCCACGTGGGCGCCGGTGGCAGCGAGGCTGACGGCCGCCGCAAAGCCCGCAGCCCCACGGGCTGTGGGGTCACGAGAGCAACCGCTAAAGAGCTTTCCAACGAGGCATGGCTTTCCCTCCTGGCTCTTCGGGCGTGGGAGCTGTCGCCAGAGCCGCGGCCCTACCGGAAAATGCTTCGCAGGCTGGCGCGGCTGTAGCTGGTGGGCGCCGGTGGCGCTGAGGCTGACGGCCGCCGCAAAGCCCGCAGCCCCACAGGCTGTTTCGCCAGGCGAGCGGCTGCCAAAGAGCTTTCCAACGAGGCACGACTTTCCCTCCTGGCTCTTCGGGCGTGGGAGCTGTCGCCAGAGCCGCGGCACTACAGGAAAATGCTTCGCAGGCTGGCGCGGCTGCACCTGGTGGGCGCCAGTGGCGGGGAGGCTGACGGCCACCACAAAGCCCGCAGCCCCACGGGCTGTGGGGCCACGCGATCGGCTGCCAAAGAGCTTTCCAACGAGGCACGGCTTTCCCTCCTGGCTCTTCGGGCGTGGGAGCTGTCGCCAGAGTTGCGGCCCTACCGGAAAATGCTTCGCAGGCTGGTGGGGCGGCGCCACATGGGCGCCGGTGGCTCCGAGGCTGACGTCCGCCACAAAGCCCGCAGCCCCACGGGCTGTGGGGCCATGCGAGCGGCTGCCAAAGAGCTTTCCAACGAGGCATGGCTTTCCCTCCCTGCTCTTCGGGCGTGGGAGCTGTCGCCAGAGCCGCGGCCCTACCGGAAAATGCTTCGCAGGCTGGAGCGGCTGCACCTGGTGGGCGCCGGTGGCGGGGAGGCTGACGGTCGCCGCAAAGCCCGCAGCCCCACGGGCTGTGGGGCCACGTGAGGGGCTGCCAAAGAGCTTTCCAACGAGGCACGGCTTTCCCTCGTGGCTGTTCGGGCTTGGGAGCTGTCGCCAGAGCCGCGGCCCTACAGGAAAATGCTTCGCAGGCTGGCGCGGCTGCACCTGGTGGGCGCCGGTGGCGGGGACGCTGACGGTCGCCGCAAAGCCCGCAGCCCCACGGGCTGTGGGGCCACGCGAGCAGCTGCCAAAGAGCTTTCCAACGAGGCACGGCTTTCCCTCCTGGCTCTTCGGGCTTGGGAGCTGTCGCCAGAGCCGCGGCCCTACCGGAAAATGGTTTGGAGGCTGGCGCGGCGGCACCACCTCGGGCTGCGGGCTTTCCTGCTGCCTTCAGAGTCTCACAGCCACCCTTTCCCACTTGGCACCACGCCAGCCTCTAGCATTTCTATTATTAAGTCAAGACAGTGTACGACTTAACATCATACAGAGCGCTACACATCAATACATGCTCAAATTAAGCATAGCCACTGGAAAAATTGGCAATACAGTGCCATCGTATGTTACCAAGTGTCACATCTCATTGAAGACAATGACAGAGCGATGCAACGTCAAGCGTAACACAGTACTGGGCCGTGCGAGGCAATACGCCGTCACAGAATCAGCAATAGAGAAATTCACAACGGAGTGCAGTCTTACGATAGAATCTCTAAAGCCACCGTTAAGCCAGTGACAGGCGGTACAATGCCACACGTTACAGTATACAGGGCAGTACAACCCGATTCGCAGACAAATAAATTAGAGCAAATTACAAGACTCCCAATACAGTACAGTACAATGCCAGACCGTCTCAGATGTCGGTCAAGACAATGCCAGGGCAATGCAGTGCAAGACATAACGTTATACAGGTCAGTACAAGGCAATACGCAGTCAAATGAAGAACAGTAAACTACAATACCCAAACCACACTGGCAAACAATGGCAAACAATCACACACGTCGGTCGAGACAATGACAACGCGAGACAGAACACCGTGCAGGGCAGCGCAAGGCAGTACACAGTCAAATAGAGAACAGCTGACCAGAAAACCCGCACTACGCTGCCGTACGATCTCAAAACATCTCGGATGGCAGTCAAGGCAATTACAGGGCAAGACAAAGCACTACGTCGCAGTACACAAGGCAGTACAAGGCAATACTCAGTCAAATAAATAACAGACAGTCACAAAATTCACAGTGCAGTGAATTCACATGGGTCAGATGGCAACCAAAAGAAGGACAGGGCAATACAAGGCGAGAGGTAACCCAATACGGGGCCGGACAAGGCAATATGCAGTTGTGGCGGGTGGAGCGATTCACTTCAGTCCTGAGAGAAGTAGAGAAACATTTAGAAACATCAACACAGTGTTTCGACAAAGGCAGCAGTGAACGTAACATCCCTTTACCAGGTTCCGTGGCCACGTACCCCAGATCATTTATTGCACAGGGGCCAGGGTCAGACGAGCTGTTAGGGAGACCCTCCCGTCGAGCCACAACCCCCTTGCTTTCTAAACTCCTTCTTGAAGAGCAGTCTAAGTGCGGCTGGATCCAATTCCTAGCCCTGGACTTGGGCACCGGTTCACCTCTAAAGGATTGTATCCGCGCCATCAACCCTTTATATCACTGAGCTAAGGCTACGAGGTTTAGCGTGGTATTAGTCACTTACCGAGACTCTGTTGCGGCAAGGGATCTCTCAGCCTTGAGGAGCAGAACCTGAAGCAAGCGTCCCCGCTCAAGGGCACATCCTGGTGCTATGACAGACTATGACAGGCAATACTATGACAGGGCAATACAATGCGAGACGTAACTTTACACAGGGCAGTACAAGGCCAATACACAGTCAAATAGGGAATGACCGATCACAAAATTGATGCACGGTCAAATAGAGTACAACAGCCTAAGAAGCCCTCAATACAGTGCCTGTCAACGCCAGAATACATCAGATGGCTCGCAGCACGGTGAGAGGGCAATACGACGCAAGACTCAGGAAAATACAGGGCAGTACAAAGCAATACGTAGTCAAATATAGAACAGCCGATCAAAAACACCCTCAGTTCGGTGCGGTACAACCCCAGAGAGTGTAAAAGGACAGTTAAGACTATTTCATGGCAACACAACGCACAATGTAACACAATACAGGTTGCTACAACACGATACAGAATAATATAGGAAACAACCCATCAAAACGCCACAATACGGTGCAGTACGATCCCACACGGTCTCGGGTGGCAGTCAAAACAACTATAGGGCGACACGATCCAAGATGCAACATTACACGACAGAGCAGAACTGAAGACGCAGTCAACTAAATACCAACCAATTAGAAGAACCGCAATACAGTGCGGGAGAAAACAAAAATAAATGGAGATGCCAGTCAAGACAATGACAGAGCAATACAAGGCAAGAAATAACGCAATACAGGGCAGTACAGTGAAATACACGGTCAAATAAATAACTGATTAAGTATCCCGCAATACCGTGCGATGCAATGCCAAAACGCGTGAGACAGCAGTCGAGGCAGTGACAGAGCTATACAATGGAAGACGTAACAATGCAGGGCTGTACAACACCAAAATGTATCAGATGGCACTCAGAACAATAACATGGCGATACAATGCAAGCCGCAACACAATACAAGGTGGTAACAAGGCAATACACGGTCAAACACAGACTAACGAATAAAACCTGCACAATACGGATCGCTGCAATCCCAGAACATCTAAAGTGACAGTGAACGGAATGACGGGGCAGTACAATGCAAGATACAACACTAGACAGGGCAATACGCATTCAAATAACGCACAACCGATTAAAAAACCCACAATACACACCAGTACAATGCCGGAACAGATCAGATGGCAGTCCGGGCAAATAGAGGACAATACAATGCCAAACGTGATGCCATACAGGGCCGGACAAGGCAATACGCAGTTGTGGCAGGCCGAGCGGCTAACTTCGCTTCTAAGAGAGAAGCGGTGAAACATTCAGAAACATCAACACAGTGATTCTCCAAAGGCAGCAGCGCATGTGACGGCGCTTTACCAGATTCCATATGGCCACGCACCCCGGATTATTTACTGCCTAGGGGCCAGGGTCAGACAAGCTGTCAGGGAGACCCTCCCGTTGAGTCACGAGGCTCGGAAAGGACCCCCTTGCTTTCTAAACTCCTTCTCGGAGAGGAGTCTAGGTGCGGCTGGATCCAATTCCTAGCCCCGGACTTAGGCAACGGTTCACCTCTAAAGGATTGTATCTGCGCCATCGACCCTTTATATCACTGAGCTAAGGCTACAAGGTTTTGTATGCTATTAGTCACTTACTGAGAATCTGTTGCGGCAAGGCATCTCTATCTCGAGGAGCAGAACCTTAATTGAGCGTCCCTGCTCAAGGGGAGATCCTGGCACGGAGGCCCCTGCCATGCAGAAGTCAAAAGGCTCTTGGGCTGTCCACTATTTATGGGGTAAGCTAATTGACTTATAGTCACATCAGCACAGGAACAAAATATCTAGGTCCCCACTGTGTTGCCAACCATCCCCCAACTTCAAGTACCACTCAGAACAACTCCATGGATGATTGGGGCGCCAAAACGAAGGGGCGCCCGCACCACCCCAGCAGTCAAATAAGGAACAACCAATGGAACTTTCACAATAAATAAGTACAATCCCAGACAGTCCAAAGTAACAGCCAAGACAACGACAGACCAATACAGTGCAAGACCTAACATCACACAGAGCAGTAAAAGGCAACGCGCAGCCAAGTCAAGAACAGTTAAAATACCCATAATCCAGTGCAGCACTATGACACTGTCCCAAAACGCAGTCAAAACAATGACAGAGTAATGCAACACGAGCTGTAACACAATACAGGGCAGCACAAAGCAATACACAGTCACACAAAGAACAGCCAATTACAAAACCCACAACAGAACGCCCTACGATCTCAGGAAGTCTCAGAGGGCAGTCACGGCAAATACAGGGCAATACGGTGCAAGATAACACAATACAGGCCACTGCCAGCCAATACTCAGTCAAATAAATAACAGACAGTCAAAAAATTCACAATGCAGTGCACTACTATGACACCATGGGTCAGGTGGCAATCATGACAACGATAGGGCAATACAAGGCAAGACGTAACCCAACACGGGGCCGGACAAGGCAATATGCAGTTGTGGCAGGTGGAGCCATTCACTTCACTCCTAAGAGAAAAGTAGAGAAACATTCAGAAACATCAACACAGTGATTCTCCAAAGGCAGCAGTGCGCATGACGGCGCTTTATCAGGTTCCGTGGCCACGGACCCTGGATTATTTCCTGCCTAGGGGCCAGGGTCAGACGAGCTGTCAGGGAGACCCTCCCGTTGAGTCACGAGGCTCGGAAAGGACCCCCTTGCTTTCTAAACTCCTTCTCGGAGAGGAGTCTAGGTGCGGCTGGATCCAATTCCTAGCTCGGAGAGGACCCCCTTGCTTTCTAAACTCCTTCTCGGAGAGGAGTCTAGGTGCGGCTGGATCCAATTCCTAGCCCCGGACTTGGGCAACGGTTCACCTCTAAAGGATTATGTCTGTGCCGTCAACCCTTTACATGGCTCATAAAAAACAGCTGATGAAGGAAGTGACAATATGGTGGCCTACAACGGCAGAATAGAGCAGATGACAATCAAGACAACAACAGAGCAATACAATGGAAGACGTAACACCACACGGGGCCGGACAAGGCAATACACAGCCACATCAGAACCCATGAGAGACATCAAACTACAGTCCAGACCTAGGACAGATTCTCTAACGTGACCGTCAAGACGACAGGGCAATGCAATGCAAGATGTAACACAGGCCATATGCAGTTGTGGCGGGCGCAATGATAAAATTCACTCCTAAGAGAGAGGTAGAGAAACATTAACAAACATAACAGTGATTCACTAAAGGTAGCAGCGCACGTGATGGCACTTTACCAGGTTCCATATGGCCACGCACCCCGGGTCATTTACTGCCTCAGGGCCAGGGTCTGACACGCTGTCTGGGAGACCCTCCTGTTGAGTCACGAGGCTCGGAAAGGACCCCCTTGCTTTCTAAACTCCTTCTCCGAGAGGAGTCTAGGTGCGGCTGGATCCCATCCTCGCCCCGGACTTGGGCAACGGTTCACCTCTAAAGGATCATATCTGCGTGATCAAACCCTTCGTATCGCTCAGCTAAGATGGCAAAGTCTGGCATGCTGTTAGTCACTTACCCAGAATCTGTTGCGGCAAGGCTTCTCTCAACCTAGAGGAGCAGAACCTTAAGTGAGTGTCCCCGGGAAACGCTGGCAAACAGGCCGCTGCCTTGCAAGAAAGCTCAAAGGGCTCTTGGTCTGTCCGCTAGGTCTATAGCAAGCTAACTGACTCACAGTGTCTTGACTCTGGTGCCAGCCACCCCACAAAGTTCAAGTGCCACTCGTAGCGACTCCTGCTGGTCGTTATAGCTCGAGCAGCAGCCTGGAGGAAAAAGGGGGGTGACATCGCAACAGCGGTCAAATACAGAACAACCGGTTAAAAATTGCACAATACTGTGCCAGAGACTCTAAAATAACTGGCAAGACAACGACAGGGCAACACCATGCAAGATCTAACCTTACACAGGGCAGTACAAGGCAACATACAATCAAATGCAGAGCAGACAATGAAAGAATTGACGGTACGGTGCCATACAACGGTAGAATATATCAGATGTCGGTCACCACAATGACAGAGCAATACAAGGCAAGACGTAACGCGATACGGGGCCCTACCAGGCGACACAGTCAAGGAAACAACAACCCATGAAAGAATTCACAATACAGCGCGGTCCTAGGACGGAACGTGTAAAATGACCGTCGAGACAGTGACAGGGCAATACAATGCAAGACACAACACCATACCAGGTGGTAACAAGGCAACATGCAGCCAAACGAAGAACAACCGATTAAGAAACCCAGCATACGTTCAACTGTAATACCAGAAAACATCAGAAGGCAGTCAAGACAACGACAGCACACTATAACATGAGAAGTAACACAATACACAGCAGTACAAGGCATTACACAGTCAAATAAAGAAGAACCGATTAAAAACCACACAATACAGTGCGGTGCGATGCCAGAGTGGATCAGAAGGCAGTCGAGACTATGACGGGGCAATATAATGCAAGATGTTACACAATACAGGGCGGTACAAGGCATTAGAAAGCCAGATGAAGAACAACCGATTAAAAAACCCGCAATACAGCGTGGTACGAGGCCCGAACAGATCAGAAGGCAGTCAAGGCTACGACGGGGCAATATAACACGAGACATAACGCAATAGAGGGCGGTACAAGGCATTACACAGTCAAAGAACAACCGATTAAAAAAAAAAAACCACGCAACACGGTGTGGTACGATGCCAGAATAGATCACAGAGCAATCAAGAGCGTGACGGGGCAACACGATGCGAAACCGATACTGAGTGAGGCGGAGCAATACTATTTCAAATATACAAGAACATAGTACGGAACCAAATTCTTAAGCGTACGACACAAGACCATCTCAAATGGCAGTCAAGGAAGTTACCGAGCAACGTAATCCCGATTTGCACAAAATGGTGCCATCAGGCACCATCACGTCCGTCAACACTAAGTTGTACTGCAATATCCCCCGCATCACACGCGCCGTACCCTTCTGCTCACCTGCTCCGCATGGATTCTGGGTTTGGACTTTGTGGCACACTCTGGTTCTGGCACCTAAAACACCTAAGACACACAATATTACTCTTGAGCTTACGGGAAACCACCACCCCCATGCGCTACCTCTCTGCTACCCAGCTCACCTCCAACGCTCGTCCGGCTCCGGATGCCTGCGGCGCCTGCAAAACCAAAGACAAACACTCCCCTGAGCCGCAATGTAGCACTGGGCTATTAGACGCCAACGTGTCCACAACCGCCTCACTTGCTGGGACTACTCAGTGGGTGCGCAGCATCGCCCCTCTGACCCTGCATGTCACACCAACCGAAGAAACACACGCCGAGATACTGCCCAAAACCCTACCAAATTCCCCATCTCCCACTCCCTCACCTTGCCCGCCCATCCTCCCCCGAGGCGTGCAACCTGAAGGCTCGCAAACCACCCATAAAACCCAACAGACATGGGTTGCTTTAAAACTTGAAAGTTGCTCCCTCTGAGGCAGATGTGATAAGGTCAGCAGCGGCGGGTGGGCTGAAGTGACTGACTCATCCCCATCCCCACATCCCATGTCATTCATTGCTTCAAAACTTCAAATTGGAAAGAACCAATACATACAGTACTCAGAGCCACATCTTCTCTCTAATACCACGTGCTGACTCACCTTCTTACATTGCTCTCCTCTCCTACGCTGCCCCGCCAAGCTTGTCCTGTTGCATCTGCAAGAACGACATCAGAGAAATCACCCTGAGGCAGAGCAATAGAGTCATAACAACAAAAAGCCTTGCACCTTTTTACAAATACCATCTAAGGTCCAAATACAACCGTACACAAAGAAAATTACAAAAAAAAAATCCGCACCAAAACCAGCTGTACCCTCTTCCACATGAACTCTTCTTCACTGCTGCTGTATTGCCTTTCCAACATGCCTCTGCTCTTCCCAAACAAAACAGAAGAGGTGTCTACACAGCCTCCCAATGGCTACCCTGAGACAACTCTAACACCTTTGCCCCGATCTACTGGGATTCATGTACTACATATAGACTCTCCACAGGATTCCGCCCACCCTGGACACTACGTGCCGAGGCAGGGCAGCCCCGAGCCAAACACTCACGGTTACGGACAGACACTACACGGAACGCTACGAACGACACGCCTCAAAGATGAGAGAAAACTCTCAGCAAGAAAGATGACACGGGGACCAAAGTCACCGTCGTGCAAGAAAATCTGTGGGATCGTGATGATGTCAACATGAAGACGCTCTACGGAACCCCCTGAAGCAAACTGTAGAACGTGATGGTACGTAATAAGAATGGACTGTTGAGCCCGCTAAGATGGACGTGCAGGAAGTCTGGCTTCAAGACCTAAGAACGTAACGACGCAGGGAAGAACTCCCAGACGTGGAAGTGGGCCGTCCAGAAACTTCCGAGAGGCAAGATTGATGCACGCTTTAAGATGCTAACGCAAGAAGAGCATCAGATGAATGGTGCTACGCCCACAGGCCCAAGCATTCGAGACCCTAAGGATGACGCCCAGGGCCCCACGTCGTGCTCCTGGAGCTCAAAGATGACCTCGAGACCCAAGAAGGGGCGAAGATACACAACACAGACCACATGAACGACATGACAACACGCACGGGCTGGAACTGCCCTGCCCGGGACACGCTAGCGTCACACTGAGCAGTAAGCAACATCCTTTACCTTCCTAAATATGACTGTGCCCCGGGACAGCCCTCGCCACTACGCTAACGTCAAAGACCCCATTTTGCAATTGTCCACCTCGGCCCCTCTCCGGCGCCTGACTGTCAACTTAGCTTTTGGAGGGCCAGCCATCTGAATCCTTCTTCGATGCGGTCCGCAAAAACCAGCCATCCGATACATTTCCGCAGTCACCAGGTTCCTCCTCTTCCTCTGCAAAAGGAAAATAAAACATAATCCCAGAGGCCGCCACAGCACCAGCAATAAGCATCCTGAGAGGAGATGCCAACCTCTTCGACGACACGCTCAGCCTCCCGAATGCCGTGGCGTTCTGCTTGCCCGCTCTGCGCCGATTCCGGAGTCCGAGGCTGCAATGATAGTTATTCACAGCACCTAAGAGACCAAGAAACACAACATTACCACTGCGCTTCTGCCAAACCGCCACACCATCAACTCCTATCTTCTGTCTTCATTCACATGAAAAAAAAAGTACCCAATTGTATTCATAGAGGCGCCAGTCACATCTTCCCTCTAATGCCACATGCCGAGCCACCTCCGTACAGCGCTCCTC
Source organism: Chroicocephalus ridibundus (assembly GCF_963924245.1). NCBI lineage: Eukaryota > Metazoa > Chordata > Aves > Charadriiformes > Laridae > Chroicocephalus > Chroicocephalus ridibundus. Next base: position 15,740 of record NW_026961626.1, read on the forward strand.
TCGGCTCCCCTACGTCACCCTGCACATCTCATCTCTCGGCATCTAAAAAGAGAAAAAAAAAAAAAAATCCAACATTACGCCGATGCAGAGCGATAGCTTAATTCCAAAGGTCTTGTTTCTACTTCGGAACACTGTTCAATTAGATCCAACTACAGCCTGCCATCAAAAAAAAAAAAAAAACCACAGAAAAAGCCCACAAACATTACACCCCACACAAAGCAGCCTGAACATCTTTGAGATACTGTGTCCTTCACTGACTGTGAACAGCCTCTCCGACTTGGCTCTGCTTATGCCAACACCCACTAATAAAACACCCACGCACCCAACCTACTGAGAGCAAATTAATTCCAGATGACTACCCAACCTTTGCCTCGGTCGCCACAGATCCACATATTAACTGTAGACTCTCGTCACTATTCTGCCTGCCCTGGACTCTACACACCCGGGCAGGGGGGCTCCGAGCCAGACACACACACAAGCACAGACCAACACTACACAAAACGCTAAAAACAACGCATCTCAAGGATGAGAGAAAACTCTCAGCAAGAAGGATGACACCCAGACGGAAGTCACCGTCGGGCAAGACGACCTGGAGACCGTGGTGGTGATGTGAAGAGGCTCTATGGAAGCCCCTGAAACAGAGTGTAGGACATCATCATCTGTGATAAGAAGGGACTGTCAAGACTGATAAGATGTATGCGGGGGAAGCCTGGCTTCAAGACCTAAGAACATAATGACATAGGGAAGAAGTCCCAGTTGTAGACGCGGGCCATCCGGAAACTTCCAAGACGCAAGACCAATGCAAGCTTTAAGCTTCTAACGCAAGACGACCAGCAGCCGAATGGTGCTATGCCCATGGGTGCAGGCGTTCGAGACCCTAGGGATGGCGCCTGAGGCGCCATGCCGTGCTCCTGGAGCTTAAAGACGACCTCGAGACCCAAGAAAGGTCTAAGACACAGAACACGGACCACACGAAAGACAACAACACACACAGGCTGGAACCACCCTGCCCGGGAATGCCGAACAGTAAGCCGCATCCCTTACGTGCCTAAAGGAGACTGCCCTCCAGGACAAACCTCTCCCCTACGCCAACTTCAAAGACACCTTTTTGCAATTCTCAACCTCGTCCCCTCTCGAGCGCCAGTCTCTCAACTTAGCTTTTGGAGGGCCAGGGGTCCGAATCCATCCTTGAGGCAGTCCACAGAAAACAGCCATCCAGTACGTTCCTGTGGTCACCAGCTTCCTCCTCTTCCTCTGCAAAAGGAAAAGAAAAAAAAAAGTTATCCCAAAAGCAGCCACAGCACCAGCAATAAGCATCCTGAGAGGAGATGCCGACCTCTTCCACAACACCCTCAGCCTCATGAACACCGAGGCATTCTGCTCGCCCGCTCAGCGCCAATTCCAGAGTCTGACGCTGCGGCAACAGTTATTCACGGCACCTAAGATACCAAGAAACACAGCATTACCACTGCGCTACTGCCAAACCACCAGTCCCGTGCTCCTCCTCGATACTATCTGGCTCGCCTCAAATGCGAGAGCCTAGAGCACACCAGGCTCCGACGACACCCGAACCCATCTGCAAAACCTGTCCAAGAAGGACTCATGAACCCGGCTACCTTTTCTAGCCCTCCCCCAGTGCCAAAACTTTAGAAACCCCTTCTCTTCTCCCTGAGCTGCCAGGGAAGGAGCCCCACTTCTTCCCCATAGATCCCACCCTTTATTTGCCAGCCCGAACACCCGGCGTTGGACACTTCTTGAGAGCCACTCTTCCCAGCCTCTCCCTGCGTCCCACCACCACCTCCTATCTTCTGTCTTCCCACGGACTCTGGGCTCTGCTGCAGACCCACAGAGTCAGTGAAGCCCTGATCTGACCTATACCAGGGGCCTGTCACAAGCCGCAAAGGCTCCAGGGACACGGCAAAACCCTGAGCACGGTGGGGGAAGGTGACAAGGCACCCCACATCCTGAAATACGTTATGCTTTATGGCCCTGCTGCTTTCCTGAGAAATGTGGAAACTCCATCTACAGCTGCAGACAAGGTGCTCACCCAGTCCCTGCAAAGTAATCTCATCATCTGCCCGATTGAGACAAATTCTATTGGCATCTTATCTGGGATACAGCAAAGCTAGTGGGGGAAAAAAAAAAAAAACACAAACAAGAAAGTTCCGTCTTCAATACAGTCAGGGATTCCAGGAAAATGCGCCATGCCTGGAAGAGAGAAAACCATACCCTTAAACTATCTCACCGCCCCCTAAGACTCATTACCACGCGACTCACCTGAAAAACCACAAGGAAGAGAACCGGCACATGAGGCCGCTCTCTACTATACACGCTGCCAAACCTCACCTGGTCCTGAAGGTCTTGCCACCTCCAGCTTCTTACCTGCTATTCTCTAAATGGGATAACATCTCCACCCAAGGAGCTGAGCCGCCTCCAAAGCTGCAATCGACTGAAGGACAGGCAGAGCTCTGACCCTGGAGACACCTGGCAGCAGAACGAGCTGCCCCAGCAGAGGCTGTGGGTTATATACCCCGGGCCCCGCCCAACGCCCTTCCCACCAGCACCTGGGAAAGGGCCTGGCTGACCTCCACAAGGCATAGAGCCTGCCAGAGGAAAAGCTGCTCCTTTCCTCACAGGCCTGAGAAGTACAGCATGCAAAACACCAAAACGGAGAAAGCGACCCTTAGAGGAACGGACAATATGTGCTCTTTTATTACAACTACATCAACTGTGTCAGCAACAGGGCCCGGTAGGTAAGTAAACTTAATTAAACTTCTGCAGGGCGTAGACATAAAGAGAAAGACATCATCCTAACCTAAATAGGCCAGAAGATCATGAAGCACAGTAACAATATTTTTATCAAGACTCAATGTGCTTTAGTTTCCTTGTAAAAGAAACCCCACAACGAGTCATACAGCATTTCTAGCAAGACGACGCATATTATCCGACTTCTGCCAGAACTGTGTTCTGGATCGGACCGACAGACAGAGTGCAAGCAGAGGCTTGTGTGCCGCCTGTAATGCAGTGGCTGAGAAAGAACCAAGGCTTGGGGCCGCCGCTCTCCTCGGCCGAGTCTGCTCCGGTGCCCTGTCTGTCATCATTGCTGTTGTGCCTTAGGCCATGCAGTAAAACAAGTGACACATGCTCCCTTTTAACTTCTCTCCTGAGGCAGAAAAGAACAAGAGAGAGAGACTTAGGGACTGAAAGATAAACTGAACTGTAATGAAATCTTAACAGCAAAATAATACCAAGAAAAGACAACAGTAACAAGAAAACAATTAAATATATACAGGACATACACAACCCGATACAGAGCTCCCAGGATGACCGCTGCTTCACTGGCAAAGTCCGGAACCAGACTCCGTGACAGTCCGGAACCAGACTCCGGACCTGGTTGCATAAATGCACGGATCGAGGTCAAAGGACAATGAACAGACAGAGGAGTCTTCAGAGGCCAGACAACAGGTACCGACCCCTTTGATCCCTCCGCTTTTATACTGAGCGTGATGAGGATGGGATGGAATACCCTATCAGTCAGATTCGGGTCACCGGTCCCGTCTACTCTTCACTATGGGTACAACCCCTCTACGCTTTTCTGCTTCCAACCCTCCAACAGGGCATATATAAAAGTTAGCTGGGCTGTGCTGTTGTAGGAATAAGTATAAGCAAGAGCCTCTCCGCACGGCATCCCTTCGCATTAAGTGTAAATATAAGTTCTTGGTGCTCTGAAGGCAGATACTACCTGAAAAATACGTCATTATTTTCAGAGAGTTCACTTCATTGGAAGAGACTTACCTGAAAAGTAAAGTGACTGCAAACAACACCAGTTCTGTTGTACCTCAGACCAGCACTTCCACACATGGCTACGTAACCTCACATTCACATGAAAAAAAGAAGAAGTGGCCAAATGTATTCATGGAGCCGCCGGTCACATCTTCCCTTTAAGACCTCGGGCTCAGCCACCTTTGTCCTGCACCCCCATCAGCTCCCCTGTGTATCCCTGGCCACCTCATCTCTCTGCATCTGAAAAAAAAGCAACACACCAACATCAAACATTACCCTAATGCAGAGCAGTAGCTTAATTCCAAAGGTCTTGTTTCTACTTAGGAACCCTGTTCACATAAGTCCAACTACAGCCTGTCATCCAAAGAAGAGACGCCTGCAAACATTACACCCCACACAATGCAGGTTTACCATCTTTGAGATACTGTCCCCTCCACTAGCCATGAACACCCTCTCCAACTTGTCTCCGCTTATGCCAGCGCCCACTAATGAAACACCCGTCCACACAGCCTCTCGAAAGCTAATCAATTCGAGACGACTGAGCAACCTTTGCCTGGGTCTAGACAGATCCTCATATTCAGTACAGACTGCTGTCGTGATTCTGCCTACCCTGGACGCTACACACCCAGGCAGGGCAGCCCCAAGCCAAACACACACAGACTGACGCTACACAGAACACAACAAACGACGCGCCTCAAGGATGAGAGAAAACTCTCAGCAAGAAGGATGACACCGGGACCAAAGTCATCGTCGGGCAAGACAGCCTGCAGGACCGTGATGGTGACGATGTGAAGAGGCTCCACAGAACCCCCTGAAACAAAGTGTAGAACTTCACAGTTCCTGAGAAGGGACTGTTGAGCCTGACAAGATGGACACACAGGAAGCCTAGCTTCAAGACCTAAGAACTTAACGACACAGGGAAGAAGCCCCAGTCGCTGACGCGGGCCATCCAGAAAGTTCCAAGATGCAAGACCGATGCACGCTTTAAGATGCTAATGCAAGAAGAGAGGCAGACGGTTGGTGCTACGCCCACGGGTGCAGGTGTTCGACACCGTAAGGATGGCACCCAATGCACATTCCGTGCTCCTGGAGCTTAAAGATGATCTCAAGACCCAAAAAAAGGGTCTAGGATGCAAAACACAGACCACACGAACGACACGACAACACACACAGGCTGCAACTGCCCTGCCTAGGATGCGCTAACATCACACTGGACAGTAAGCTACATTGTTTACCTGCCCAAAGGAGACTGTGCCCCAGAACAGCCCTCCCCCCTACACTAACGTCAAAGACCCCATTACACAATTGTCAGCCTCCACCCCTCTCCAGTGCTGGTCTCTCAACTTAGCTTTTGGAGGGCTAGCATCTGATTCCATCCTCGACGTAGTCCACAAAACACAACCATCCGATACGTTCCTGCAGTCACCGGCTTACTCTTCCTCTGCAAAAGGAAAAGGAAAAGAGAAAGTCATCACAAAAGCAGCCACAACACCAGCAATAAGCATCCTGAGAGGAGATGACGACCTCCTCCACAAAACCCCTCAAGCCTCCTGAATGCTGATGCAGTCTGATTGCCTGCTCCACACAGATTCTAGAGTTGGATGCTGTAGCGACAGTTATTCACGGCACCTAAGATACCAAGAAACACAGCATTTGCACTGCGCTTCTGCCAAACCACCAGTCCTGTGCTCCTCCTCAATACTATCTGTCTTGCCTCAAATGCGAGAGCCTAGAGCAGACTAGATACCATCAACAACCAAACCCAATTACAAAACTGGTTTGAGAAAGACACATGAACCCGCCTCCCTTTCCTAGCCATCCCCCTCCTGAACCATCAGGGAAGGAGGCCCACTGCTTCCCCACAACTCCTGCCCCTTATTTTCCAACTGCTCCTCAGGACCTGCTGTTCTGAGCCCTGCCCTGTGTTTGGCAGGCACCTCCTGTCTTCCGCCTTCATAGAGACTCCGGGCTCTGCTACAGACCTGGAAAGCCGGGAAAACAGTTACAGAACCTACTGGTAGCCTCCCGCAAGAGCTTTAGGGCCACCGTGATACCCTGCATGCTCTGGGGCAAAATGATGAGCCATCCCTGCTGCTTCCTCAAAACAAACAAACTCAATATATAGATACGTACAAAACACTCACCCTAAATCCTACTCCAGTATCTCATAACACACACAATTAAGACTAATAAAAACACCAACTAACATAGTGTACATCAAAATTGGAAAAAAACACAAGATTTTATCTTCAATGAAGTCAGAAATTATAGTAAAACACACCACCTGCCATAAGCAAAAAAAAAAAGATACATACTATTAAGCCATTTAAACAAACCAAATGCTCCCTACAAAACTAAAGATATGGGGGGAAAAAAAAAAAAGATAACATACAACTCCACTTTCTATGGCAACCACCCTTACATTGAGAAGCCTTACCTCTGATGTCTTACCTATGCTAGTTTAAACGCTAAAACAAGCCTTCCCAAACAGCTGCACAAGCTCCAAAACAACTCTTAAGAAGCTCCAGAGATCCAACCCTGGAAAAGACCAGCAGCAGAACAAGGTCCTGCCCTGAAGCTGTGGCTCATATACCCCGGGCCCCACCTGAGGCCCTCAGGCCCCACCCACCACCTTTCCCACAATCCCCTGGGTAAAGGGTGGGGCCAACCCCCAGAAGCATAAAAGCACCTGAAGGTGCAGCAGGTGTTGTTATTTGCTTTAAGTTTACTATTTACAAAGTAGTGAAGAGTGACCCTTGATAGAAAAAGCATTATCTGCTCCTCCCTTGCAGCTACACCTATTGCATCAATGACATGTCCAGGTGAGCAATTAAGTTATTTTTTTATGGAATGTAAATAGAAAAAAAATAAACATCAGACTTATCTCTATAGAAAAGTAGCTTATTCAATGCAATGATAACAGTATTATTAAAATTTATGTACTTGAGTGTCCTTCAAAAAAAAAATACAAACCCAAACACAATCTATTACTATGGGGTCATTCCTTATTTCTAGCAAGACCGTGTGTACTAACGAACTTCTGCCAGAACCCCTTTTTGGATGGGAGTGAATAACAAAACAGAATCAGATTCTATGAGAAAACTTTCTCAAAAACATTTTCCTCTGTGAAATAAGTTATTTATTGTAAATTGCTAGCAATTTAAAGTCATATTGATAATCTCATTTTGACTTGTTACTCAACAGCACTACTTGAGTCCCAAAATACAGAAAGCAACAAAAAAGCATGGAATTACAAGTCATGTATTTCCTGAACCTGCATAAAGCACCCTAATTAACATCTAAGTAGCTAGAACAAAAACAAATTTATATACATAAACTCATATTTTACAATAGGTATAAAAATGAGAAATTCTTCTTTATTTCAATGCCTCATGCCCATATAGACAGGTTTTATTCCATTTTTAAACACACATTCCCCCCATGAATTTTCAGGCATTTTTAGGTTGTGAACTGCCTCTTTTGGGGGGGACCCAGTGTGACAACCCACACCCCCCCGGAAAAGGTCTTCTTTTGACTTAGAAATACCATCTGGAGTACAATTACAGCCTGACATTAAAAAAAAAAAAAAAACAAACTACACAAACATCACACCCCACACAAAGCAGCTTTAACATCTTTGAGATGCAGTCTGCTTCACTACTGCTGAACAGCCCCTCCCACATAGCTCTGCTCATCCCAAAAAAACCCTTAATTAAAGAGCTGCCCACACCACCTGCTGATGGCTAACTTGATGGGAGTTGACTGTACCACCTTGGCCTCAACAGTCTCATTAGATCAATGTATTAACCATATACTCTTACTGCTGTTCCCCCTACCCCTGACTCTACAGCCCCAGGCAGCGCAGCTCCAAGCCAAACACACCCACGTGCAGCCCAACACCACACAGCACTAGAGACAACGTGACTCCAAGATGAGAGAAAACTCTCCACAAGAAGAGCGACTTTCAGACAAGAGACGCTGTCGGGCAAGAAGAGCGACTTTCAGACAAGAGACGCTGTCGGGCAAGAAGAGCGACAGGGCTGCAGCGCTGACACGACCAGGCTCTACAGCCAAGCCATAAAAGAGTCAAATGTAACGGACCATTCCAAGAAGTTCCTGTCAAAACGGAGATGACGTATGTGCAGGAAGCATGGCTTCAAGACCCGAGAACGTAAGGATGCAGGGAAGAAATCCCAGTGCGTAACAGCAGGTGGCTAGAACGGCTAGGGCTCAGAGAAGAGAGCTGCTCAGGCAGCCGGGAACGACGCTGCAGAAGAGGACCATTCAGAAACTCCTGAGAGGCAAGTCCTATCTGCACTTTAAAATTGTTATGCAAGAAAAGAAGTGCCCATTGGGCACTCTGCCAATTAGCACAGGCATTTGAGACCCTACAGGTGGTGCCCGAGGCACATGCTGTGCTCCTTGAGTGCAAAGAGAAATAAGGACACCAAAACTTAAGGAAAGTCCAAGACACAGAAGACAGAGCACACAAACTACACAACCAAAGACACAGGCCAGAACTGCCCTGCCCAGCACACACTAGCTTTGTGCTGAAAAGTAACCCACTCCCTTTACCTACTCAGAGGAGACTGCTCCCGCATAGCCCTCTGCTCTAGCCTGACTTTAAAACTCCTCCCTGAAACTGTCAACCTTGGCCCCCCTCCAGCACCTGTCCCTCTACTTCGCTTTCAGAGGGCCAGTGGTCTGAATTCATCCTTGACAAAAAAAAACACAACAAACAGCTAACTGATGTGTTCCTGCAGTCACCATGTTCCTCTTCATCAGCAAAACAAAAAGAAATCACAGCTCCAGCAGTGACCACCATGACAGTAGATGCCAACCTCTTCCACAACACCCTCATCCTCAGAGGTGCCATGGCAATCCACTCACCTGCTTCACGTCGATTCCAGTCAGAGGCTGCAGCAACAATTATTTATGGCACCTAAGATACCAACAAACACAAAATTACCATTGCATTTCTGCAAAATCATCAGTCCCGTGCTCCTCCTCCACACTGTCCAGCTCACCTCAAATGCAAGAGACTAGAACAGACCAGACCCTGTCGACACCCAAATCCAAATGCAAAACCGATATGACAGAGACTGATGAACCCACCTCCTTTTCCTAGCCAGCCCCCAGCGCCAAAACTTTAGAAACCCCTTCTCTTCTCCTCAACCGTCAGGGAAGGAGCCTCACTTCTTCCTGACAGCTCCCATCCTGTATTTGCAACCCTGAACCCCCTACGCCGGCTGCTTCTCAGGAGCAGCTCTTCTGAGCTGTGCCCTGCGTTTGGCAGGCACCTCCTATCTTCTGTCTTCCCACAGACTCTGGGCTCTGCATCAGACCCACAAAACAAATAATGTCCTGACACAATCTATGAGGGGCCTGCTGCCCGCTGCAAAAACTCTAGGGACACCGTGGCACTCCATGGGCAACGGGGAAAGGTGATGAGCCATGCCATACCCTGAACGACGCTATGCCTTACGTCCCTGCTGCTTTCTTGAGAAATGCTGGTGCCATATATGCAGATGCATACAAAACGCTCACCCTAACCCCCATAAGATAATCTCATCATCAACCCAATTAAGAGAAACAATATCAGCAATTTACACAGCATACTGCAAAACTGGTGAAAAACCCACAGTTCTATCTTCAATAAAGTCAGAAATTCTAGGAAAACGCAGTGCTCCTAGAACAAAGAAAAGCATACTATTAAACCATCTGGGCACCCCTTAAACACTCATCACAAAGTTATGACCCGAAAAAAAAAGGAGCATACCAGTCAACTTTCTACCATACAGGCAGCTGGATGTTTACTGCTCCCGAAGGTCTCAGCTCAGCCTTCTCACCTCTGCCTCCCTAAATGCCGAAACACGCCTGCCCAAACAGCTGAGCCTGTCCCAAAGCTGCAGCAAAGCGAGGGACCAGCAGAGCACCCACCCCACGGGGCCCAGCAGCAGAATGAGCTCCTGAGCCCGGGCTGGGGCTCGTGTACCCCGGGCCCCGTCCACCGCCCTTCCCACAATCCCCTGGGAAAGGGGCAGGGCCAACCCCCAGAAGACGTGAAGGCGGGTGGCAGCGGGAGCAGCAGCTTTGCTTCTCCTGCCTTAAGTTCCCAGCAGGCGAAGCGCCTCCCCTTTTTATTTCCATTTGGGACTAACCTCTGGTGATTCTCTTACCGCTTTTGTGTGATTTCTGTCCAGTTGTTGCTGTGGAGAAGAGAGCTCTGCAGGGGTTGCATTATTTTTGCGATCTTCAGATATTTTTGTGGTTAACTGATAATCGTGTTTTATCGTTTTGGAAGAGTGTTGGAAGCATATGATTTCCAGAAGACTTATGAGCATTTACGGACGGGCTCCTGGAGGACTAAAGTGCCATAGAGACGCGCGTCGGAGGACTGAGGGGGCACTTCCGGGGTCGTGGAGGACCGAAGTGCCACGGAGACGCGCGTCAGAGGACTGAGGGGGCACTTCCGGGGTCGTGGAGGACCGAAGTGCCACGGAGACGCGCGTCGGAGGGCTGAGGGGGCACTTCCGGGGTCGTGGAGGACCGAAGTGCCACGGAGACGCGCGTCGGAGGACTGAGGGGGCACTTCCGGGGTCCTGGAGGACCGAAGTGCCACGGAGACGCGCGTCGGAGGACTGAGGGGGCACTTCCGGGGTCCTGGAGGACCGCGGGGTCACGTAGATGGAAACCCGGAAAACTGCCGGGCACTGACGGGGCCGTGGTAACGTGTAAGAGCTGATGCGGAGGGGCCGATGGCCGCTCTGGAGGCCGGGCGGGCGGCACCGATGCCGCTCCAGGTGGCGCGGAGCTCGCCAGAGTCCCGGCGGTCCTGGTTCGCCCTCCGGCCGCCGCTCTCTTGAGACTGCGGCCGGACGGGCCTCCGCGAAGCCGCGCCTGCGCACGAGCTGCGGAACCCACGCGGCGCCGGCGGCGGGGGCCGAGGGGGGCCGGGAGGCGCGGGCACTGCGCATGCGCCGCCCCCCACCTGCAGGACGCGCCTTCAGCCGCCAGGCGGCAGCACCCGCTCCGGTATTGACACACATCTGTACGTTTAGGGAATTTACGTTGCCCATTTCCTACGTTAACGCTTTTGATACCGAATATCTATTTAGGCTGTCTGCCTACACACCTAGTTTGACACTAATATCTTTTTATAAACGCATCTAAGTATCTTTATATTCTAGGATCTTTCATATAACACAGAATCACAGAATCCTTAGAGACAGAGGTTTTTATTTTGAACTTTTACATACATAATTTATATATATGTATGTTTCTCATTCCCTATTTCAATGCATCCTGCCCATAGTTACAGGTTTTCACATTTTTTAATGCATCCCAAGAATTTTCAGACATTCTGGGGCCGCGACCCACTTCTTTTGGGGGGGCAACTCCACGTAACCCCCCCCCCCCCCATCTCCCACTCACCTGCTCCTCTGCTGCATCATCGCTGCCCCAGTGACATCGGGGTGCCCCAAATGACACCATCACCCCCCAAGACACACACACACAGACACCCTTCTATTCACCCCAAAAAAAGGCTTAAAACGCCCAGACCCAGGGCTGGCCCCTTCTCCTCAGGGGGGCTCCGCCACCGGCTGCAAACCTGGGCTGGGGCATCTCTCGAGCAGCACGAGACGCCTACGACGAGGCACCTGGAAAACAAAAATCCCCAATTATAGCTCAGCATCCCAAAAAAACAGCACAGAAGAGAGCAGAGGAATTCCGTCAGACGGAGGGACGGGACAGGAGCTGGGGAAACAGCTCAGCTCGAAATACAGCACAGCCTTCAAAAGCCAGCGCCATTTGAACTCTTAAAAGTCAGGATTAAGACTAATCAGTGCCATTTTGAACACGTTCTTAGCATAAGGGCGAACCCTCCGGCTGGTGCTGGGAAACACCTGGCCCTTTCCCTTTCACTGAGAAGGTGTGCATGAAGTTTACATCCACCCAGTGAAAATACTTACCCTGTGAAAGTACTTGGCTTTCCTTCGGCGCTAATTTAACTTGCACGGCTGTGAACGGATACTATTAAACTATCCGTCTCCAAAATACACAGCTATGATTTGACCACGGGGGGTTTTTTGTGTGCTACACGAGGAGGAGGAGGGACATCGGGGCAGCGGCGCTGCCCGAGAGAGACACTACTGGCTGCCGGGAAAAGGCGGCACTGAAAGCCAGACAGAAGTACTTCAGAGCACTCTGCCAAAAAAACGGGGGGGAAAACCGCGTAACATTCAGTTGTCTCTCCTTTTAAACATTTCGAACAAATACCTAACTGCCCAGGTACACCTCATAAATTGTACACTACAGCCGTTTAGGCGGCTGCAGTTTAAACTACGCAAGTCAGTTTGTCGATTATACAACTCTCACTTTTTTTTTTTTAGCTTCATTTAACATAGAAAAATCAGTGAGAGAAAAAACTCCTCCAAATGGTTTTACTTTTGGGGGCGGGGAATCAAATCGCCGGCGCCGCGATCCGTAGGGCTACCAAAAAGGACCGGCAGATTCGCGAATGCTTTTGGCTGTGCTGAAGGCGCAGAGGAACGCGTTTTTATGGTATCTCGACTGTTCCAACCGAGAACCCAAAGGCCGGCGATGCCAGCAACTGGGGGGAGACGCGCGGCACTTGGGCCTGCGGAAGGAAATGAACTTCCTCCCGAGGTTACAGAAAAAGGACATTGTTGAAGCCGTAACTCACCAAAACCACAACCAAAACCACAGGATTCGCCGTCACGAGTTAAACGCTGCTGCTGCTTCACGGCAAAGCCTGGAGAACACAGAGAGGCGATGCCCGTTTGTCCCGTCTTGTCCATGTCTCCTCTTTGACCTCAATCGCCTTTAGGACAGATGCCAGTATCTCAGTGAGGTTTTCGAGTACCGCTGTGAAATATTTTAAAGACTTATTGACTGAGAAAGCATAAAGTTTTTATCGTGAAAGCAAAGCCTGCTTCTTCTGGACATGTGAACTCTTACAAACAGTTCCTTCCCTCTTCTAGTACAGAATTATTTTCACAGTATCGTTTGACAGTGAGCACCCAGAAAGAGAAGAATATGCTTTCAGGAAGAGAAAAATAAATGGAGGGAAGTAAGCTTTGCAGAGGCGTAACGTGCTCCAGGACAGACTTTATTTTGTTTTTAGGATTGTGAGGGACGGACTGTAAATTCCCTGCCGAGGGGCAGGAGCCCCTCCAAGCCTTCAGTGGAACGCCTCAAACACTCGCAAGGAAATAAATAACGCAGGCCTGGCCTTCAAACAGCTGATGAGGCTCACACTTCTGGCGGCTGAAAGTGTGGGAGAACTGTCTTGTGAAGACAGGTCGGTTCTGCCACTCGTGCCCTGAGCTCGCTCGTTCTCAGTTCTCGAGGCCGTTGTGTCCCATGAGTGACCTTTGCTTCATTATCCGCGAAACGCACGTGAAAGCGCACGCCCTGCATGTGCTAATGAAGATTACAGAGATCACGCTAAACATGTGTGACCATGGCACTCGTCTCTCCACCCAAATCATGGCACACGTCACCGGGGAGAAGGGAGAAACCTGAGCTGAGCCCGTCCTCAGCAAGGAGGGCGGACCGTGCTGATTCAGCAAACGTAAAAGGGGAAAATAAGTGCCCCGAGGGAACAAAAAAGAAACAAAAGAAATAGATAGTGCCTGGGAAGATTCTTCCCAAGAAAGAAGAAGATTATGCCTGGGAAGAATCCCTGAAAAAGACGCTGGAACCAGGACCCGCGATCTCTTTATCTCTGTCTTTTTCTCTGTCTTTTCCTCTCTCTGTCCCTCAGTTTCTCTTTTCTCTTGGAATTGTTAAGTAACAGTTAGAGCTGTGAAGTGATGACCTTAAGATGACCTTAAGTACGACCTTAAGCACCGCTTGCCATAAGTTGTCCTACACCTGGTGTTAACTAACACAATGTACACCCCAACACCTGCCATAATTTTTTATATACCTAACCAATTATCGTGGGCTTGTTAAGATCTATACTAACCATTTTGGTAAGCTAATAAATGTTTCTGTATGGACCTTGAGATTTATCTCACCTTAGTCCGTGCCGCTGAGAATTTACAAATCTGAAGTCACTTACCCTCCCCTCTTTCCTGACAGCGGGAAGCGATAAGGATTTTGTTAAAATATTTCACAGAAAAACTATAGGAGGAGCGCTGGCACATCCTTCCCGTTAACTTCAGAGTCCACACTACAAGTACCTCAGGAAAAAAGCAGACGCGCATCGCAGACGCACCTCGTACTCGCAGAGCACTCCGGATTCTTTCCGTCTGTCCTGTACCATCACGGCAGAAGGAAGGGCGACCACGGAGAAACGCTGGCAGCTGGAATTCTGCCAAGACAGGAAAAAAACTTCTGGCGTAAAGCTAGGTGGCAATCTAAAGCGTCCTTCTTTCGTGAAGGTCTGTGAAGACTGCAGCCAACGGAGGCTCCTGACGAGTGGGACACGGCCCCAAAGCCTGGGACTCACCGCAGCTCCTGCTTTCAGCGCTGCCCACAGAATTTTCCAGTTCAGGTGCCTCTCTCTTTCTCTGTCCCTTCCTCTTCTGCAGCGCTGGTCACTTGACCATCCTCCACCTAAGAGAACACAGCGGTGTCTTACAGCTCTTGCGATATGAAGCTTCCCAGATGTGCAGCCTTGCACGCACACAACCCTTCCCCATGGCCATACCGTGATTTTGGATACGCGTACGGACCCTGCGGTACATATCAGCAATCTGGTCTGCTGAGGACAACTCAGAGGGGACCCTTCCTCACCCAGAAATGCTTGGCTGTCTCTTCCCTGCCGCAGGAAGCACCTTCTGGCTCAATCACCTTGATGTTGTTCTCTGGCTGTTTCACGTTTTTCAAGCATCTTAAGCTTCACCCGCAGCAGCTCCTGTTCAAAGCCAGTAAACGTCCACCAGTCCCAGGTCGCCCACACCAGGAGGGAGAACGGGGCTGAACGGAGACAGCCCAGGCAAGTCTGTGGCAAAGGCAGCCCATGACAACCCCGGGGAGGAGCGGACAACCGCGGCCTCCGGGAGAGAAAGAGAAGGGGCAGCAGTTCCCCGACCACTCGCCCCAGCGGGAGCCCCCCCTGCAGCAGGAGCTCCTGGAGACGCTGCTTTCCCCACCCGGATGCTCCTGGCACCTGCATCGAGAGGCGACCAAGCGCAGCCAGGGGCGGCCGCCGCTGTCGGGAACAGGACGGGGGGAGGACATCTGCCGGCAGTGCCTCGGCTGGGGAGGAGGGCCGGGGCCCGTCTCCTCGCAAAGGAACAGGGAGCGGGGGTGCTGCGGGCCCGGGAGCGGGGGGACGCCGGCCCGGGAGCAGGGGGGGGCCGGCCCGGGAGCCCGGGGACGCGGGGGAAGAACCGTCCCGATGGGGGGGTACGCGAGGGAGGGAGGGAGGGGGGGTCCGAGCCGGAGGACGCGGCGGGGGGGGCCGGGGCCGGGGCCGGCCTGGGAGCCAGGGGACAGGACGCGGGGGGGGAACCGTCCCGGGAGCGGGGGGGTCCGAGCCGGAGGACGCAGGGGGGGTCCGAGCCGGAGGACGGGGGGGGTGGGGCCGGGGCCGGGCTGGGAGCCCGGGGACGCGGGGGGGGGACGCGGGGAGGGGGGGAACCGTCCCGGGAGCAGGGGGGGGTCCGTCCCGGGAGCGGGGACCGCCTACCATCCCCCCGCCCAACGGAAACGCGACCGGCAGACGCCGCTCCCCACGTGACCACCCGGAAGTAACGTACCGGAAAATACTTCGCAGGCTGGCGTGGCGGCGCGACGTGGGCGCCGGTGGCGCCGAGGCTGACGGCCGCCGCAAAGCCCGCAGCCCCACGGGCTGTGGGGCCACGCGAGCGGCTGCCAAAGAGCTTTCCAACGAGGCACGGCTTTCCCTCCTGGCTCTTCGGGCGTGGGAGCTGTCGCCAGAGCGGCGGCCCTACCGGAAAATGCTTCGCAGGCTGGCGCGGCTGCACCTGGTGGGCGCCGATGGAACCGAGGCTGACGGCCGCCGGAAAGCCCGCAGCCTCACGGACTGTGGGGCCACGCGAGCGGCCGCCAAAGAGCTTTCCAACGAGGCACGGCTTTCCCTCCTGGCTCTTCGGGCGTGGGAGCTGTCGCCAGAGCCGCGGGCCTACCGGAAAATGCTTCGCAGGCTGGCGCGGCGGCGCCACGTGGGCGCCGGTGGCAGCGAGGCTGACGGCCGCCGCAAAGCCCGCAGCCCCACGGGCTGTTTCGCCAGGCGAGCGGCTGCCAAAGAGCTTTCCAACGAGGCACGGCTTTCCCTCCTGGCTCTTCGTGCTTGGGAGCTGTCGCCAGAGCCGCGGCCCTACCAGAAAATGCTTCGCAGGCTGGTGGGGCGGCGCCACGTGGGCGCCGGTGGCGCCGAGGCTGACGGCCGCCGCAAAGCCCGCAGCCCCACAGGCTGTGGGGCCACGCGAGCGGCTGCCAAAGAGCTTTCCAACGAGGCACGGCTTTCCCTCCTGGCTCTTCGGGCGTGGGAGCTGTCGCTAGAGCCGCGGCCCTACAGGAAAATGCTTCGCAGGCTGGCGCAGCGGCGCCACGTGGGCGCCGGTGGCAGGGAGGCTGACGGCCGCCGGATAGCCCGCAGCCCCATGGGCTGTGGGGCCACGCGAGCGGCCGCCAAAGAGCTTTCCAACGAGGCACGGCTTTCCCTCCTCGCTCTTCGGGCGTGGGAGCTGTCGCCAGAGCCACGGCCCTACCGGAAAATGCTTCGCAGGCTGGCGCGGCTGCACCTGGTGGGTGCCGGTGGCTCCGAGACTGACGGCCGCCGCAAAGCCCGCAGCCCCACAGGCTGTTTCGCCAGGCAAGCGGCTGCCAAAGAGCTTTCCAACGAGGCACGGCTTTCCCTCCTGGCTCTTCGGGCGTGGGAGCTGTCGCCAGAGCCGCGGCCCTACCGGAAAACGCTTCGCAGGCTGGCGCAGCGGCGCCACGTGGGCGCCGGTGGCGGCAAGGCTGACGGCCGCCGCAGAGCCCGTAGCCCCATGGGCTGTGGGGCCACGCGAGCGGCTGCCAAAGAGCTTTCCAACGAGGCATGGCTTTCCCTCCTGGCTCTTCGGGCTTGGGAGTTGTCGTCAGAGCCGCAGCCCTACCGGAAAATGCTTCGCAAGCTGGCACGGCAGCGCCACGTGGGCACCGTTGGCGGCGAGGCTGACGGCCGCCGCAAAGCCCGCAGCCACACGGGCTGTGGGGCCACACGAGCGGCTGCCAAAGAGCTTTCCAGCGAGGCACGACTTTCCCTCCTGGCTCTTCGGGCGTGGGAGCTGTCGCCAGAGCCGCGGCCCTACCGGAAAATGCTTCGCAGCCTGGTGAGGCGGTGACACATGGGCGCCGGTGGCAGCGAGGCTGACGGCCGCCGCAAAGCCCGCAGCCCCACAGGCTGTTTCGCCAGGCGAGCGGCTGCCAAAGAGCTTTCCAACGAGGCACGGCTTTCCCTCCTGGCTCTTCGGGCGTGGGAGCTGTCGCCAGAGCCGCGGCCCTACAGGAAAATGCTTCGCAGGCTGGTGGGGCGGCGCCACGTTGGCGCCGGTGGCGCCGAGGCTGACGGCCGCCGCAAAGCCCGCAGCCCCACAGGCTGTGGGGCCACGCGAGCGGCTGCCAAAGAGCTTTCCAACGAGGCACGGCTTTCCCTCCTGGCTCTTCGGGCGTGGGAGCTGTCGCCAGAGCCGCGGCCCTACCGGAAAATGCTTCGCAGGCTGGCGCAGCGGCGCCACGTGGGCGCCGGTGGCAGGGAGGCTGACGGTCGCCGCATACCCGCAGCCCCACAGGCTGTTTCGCCAGGCGAGCGGCCGCCAAAGAGCTTTCCAACGAGGCACGGCTTTCCCTCCTGGCTCTTCGGGCGTGGGAGCTGTCGCCAGAGCCACGGCCCTACCGGAAAATGCTTCGCAGTCTGGCCCGGCTACACCTGGTGGGTGCCGTTGGCTCCGAGGCTGACGGCCGCCGCAAAGCCCGCAGCCCCACAGGCTGTTTCGCCAGGCGAGCGGCTGCCAAAGAGCTTTCCAACGAGGCACGGCTTTCCCTCCTGGCTCTTCGGGCGTGGGAGCTGTCGCCAGAGCCACGGCCCTACCGGAAAACGCTTCGCAGGCTGGCGCGGCTGCACCTGGTGGGTGCCGGTGGCGGCGAGGCTGACGGCCGCCGCAAAGCCCGCAGCCCCACGGGCTGTGGGGCCACGCGAGCGGCTGCCAAAGAGCTTTCCAACGAGGCATGGCTTTTCCTCCTGGCTCTTCGGGCGTGGGAGCTGTCGCCAGAGCCGCGGCCCTACCGGAAAATGCTTCGCAAGCTGGCACGGCAGCGCCACGTGGGCACCGTTGGCGGCGAGGCTGACGGCCGCCGCAAAGCCCGCAGCCACACGGGCTGTGGGGCCACACGAGCGGCTGCCAAAGAGCTTTCCAGCGAGGCACGACTTTCCCTCCTGGCTCTTCGGGCGTGGGAGCTGTCGCCAGAGCCGCGGCCCTACCGGAAAATGCTTCGCAGCCTGGTGAGGCGGTGACACATGGGCGCCGGTGGCAGCGAGGCTGACGGCCGCCGCAAAGCCCGCAGCCCCACAGGCTGTTTCGCCAGGCGAGCGGCTGCCAAAGAGCTTTCCAACGAGGCACGGCTTTCCCTCCTCGCTCTTCGGGCGTGGGAGCTGTCGCCAGAGCCGCGGCCCTACAGGAAAATGCTTCGCAGGCTGGCGCGGCTGCACCTGGTGGGCGCCGGTGGCGCTGAGGCTGACGGCTGCCGCAAAGCCCGCAGCCCCACGGGCTGTGGGGCCACGCGAGCGGCTGCCAAAGAGCTTTCCAAAGAGGCACGGCTTTCCCTCCTGGCTCTTCGGGCGTGGGAGCTGTCGCCAGAGCCGCAGCCCTACAGGAAAATGCTTCGCAGGCTGGCGCGGCAGCGCCACGTGGGCGCCGGTGTCGCTGAGGCTGACGGCCGCCGGAAAGCCCGCAGCCCCACGGGCTGTGGGGCCACGCGAGCGGCTGCCAAAGAGCTTTCCAACGAGGCATGGCTTTCCCTCCTGGCTCTTCGGACGTGGGAGCTGTCGCCAGAGCCGCGGCCATACCGGAAAATGCTTCGCAGGCTGGCGCGGCGGCGCCACATGGGCGCCGGTGGCACCGAGGCTGACGGCCGCCGCAAAGCCCGCAGCCCCACGGGCTGTGGGGCCACGCGATCGGCTGCCAAAGAGCTTTCCAGCAGGCACGAATTTCCCTCCTGGCTCTTCGGGCGTGGGAGCTGTCGTCAGAGCCGCGGCCCTACCGGAAAATGCTTCGCAGGCTGGCGCGGCGGCGCCACATGGGCGCCGGTGGCAGCGAGGCTGACGGCCGCCGCAAAGCCCGCAGCCCCACAGGCTGTTTCGCCAGGCGAGCGGCTGCCAAAGAGCTTTCCAACGAGGCACGGCTTTCCCTCCCTGCTCTTGGGCGTGGGAGCTGTCGCCAGAGCCGCGGCCTTACCGGATAATGCTTCGCAGGCTGGCGCAGCGGCGCCACGTGGGCGCCGGTGGCAGCGAGGCTGACGGCCGCCGCAAAGCCCGCAGCCCCACAGGCTGTTTCGCCAGGCGAGCGGCTGCCAAAGAGCTTTCCAACGAGGCACGGCTTTCCCTCCTGGCTCTTCGGGCGTGGGAGCTGTCGCCAGAGCCGCGGCCCTACAGGAAAATGCTTCGCAGGCTGGTGGGGCGGCGCCACGTGGGCGCCGGTGGCTCCGAGGCTGACGGCCGCCGCAAAGCCCGCAGCCCCACAGGCTGTTTCGCCAGGCGAGCGGCTGCCAAAGAGCTTTCCAACGAGGCACGGCTTTCCCTCCTGGCTCTTCGGGTGTGGGAGCTGTCGCCAGAGCCGCGGCCCTACAGGAAAATGCTTCGCAGGCTGGCGCAGCGGCGCCAAGTGGGCGCCGGTGGCAGGGAGGCTGACGGTCGCCGCATAGCCCGCAGCCCCATGGGCTGTGGGGCCACGCGAGCGGCCGCCAAAGAGCTTTCCAACGAGGCATGGCTTTCCCTCCTGGCTCTTCGGGCGTGGGAGCTGTCGCCAGAGCCACGGCCCTACCGGAAAATGCTTCGCAGGCTGGCACGGCTGCACCTGGTGGGTGCCGTTGGCTCCGAGGCTGACGGCCGCTGCAAAGCCCGCAGCCCCACAGGCTGTTTCGCCAGGCGAGCGGCTGCCAAAGAGCTTTCCAACGAGGCACGGCTTTCCCTCCTGGCTCTTCGGGCGTGGGAGCTGTCGCCAGAGCCACGGCCCTACCGGAAAATGCTTCGCAGGCTGGCGCGGCTGCACCTGGTGGGTGCCGGTGGCGGCGAGGCTGACGGCCGCCGCAGAGCCCGCAGCCCCATGGGCTGTGGGGCCACGCGAGCGGCTGCCAAAGAGATTTCCAACGAGGCATGGCTTTCCCTCCTGGCTCTTCGGGCTTGGGAGTTGTCGTCAGAGCCGCAGCCCTACCGGAAAATGCTTCGCAAGCTGGCACGGCAGCGCCACGTGGGCACCGTTGGCGGCGAGGCTGACGGCCGCCGCAAAGCCCGCAGCCACACGGGCTGTGGGGCCACATGAGCGGCTGCCAAAGAGCTTTCCAGCGAGGCACGACTTTCCCTCCTGGCTCTTCGGGCGTGGGAGCTGTCGCCAGAGCCGCGGCCCTACCGGAAAATGCTTCGCAGCCTGGTGAGGCGGTGACACATGGGCGCCGGTGGCAGCGAGGCTGACGGCCGCCGCAAAGCCCGCAGCCCCACAGGCTGTTTCGCCAGGCGAGCGGCTGCCAAAGAGCTTTCCAACGAGGCACGGCTTTCCCTCCTGGCTCTTCGGGCGTGGGAGCTGTCGCCAGAGCCGCGGCCCTACAGGAAAATGCTTCGCAGGCTGGCGCGGCTGCACCTGGTGGGCGCCGGTGGCGGGGAGGCTGACGGCCGCCACAAAGCCCGCAGCCCCACGGGCTGTGGGGCCATGCGATCGGCTGCCAAAGAGCTTTCCAACGAGGCACGGCTTTCCCTCCTGGCTCTTCGTGCTTGGGAGCTGTCGCCAGAGTTGCGGCCCTACCGGAAAATGCTTCACAGGCTGGTGGGGCGGCGCCACGTGGGCGCCGGTGGCTCCGAGGCTGACGGCCGCGGCAAAGCCCGCAGCCCCACGGGCTGTTTCGCCAGGCGAGCGGCTGCCAAAGAGCTTTCCAACGAGGCATGGCTTTCCCTCCTGGCTCTTCGTGCTTGGGAGGTGTCGCCAGAGTTGCGGCCCTACCAGAAAATGCTTCGCAAGCTGGCGCAGCGGCGCCATGTGGGCGCCGGTGGCGCCGAGGCTGACGGCCGCCACAAAGCCCGCAGCCCCACGGGCTGTGGGGCCACGCGAGAGGCTGCCAAAGAGCTTTCCAACGAGGCATGGCTTTCCCTCCTGGCTCTTCGGGCGTGGGAGCTGTCGCCAGAGACGCGGCCCTACCGGAAAATGCTTCGCAGGCTGGCGCAGCGGCGCCATGTGGACGCCGGTGGCAGCGAGGCTGACGGCCGCCGCAAAGCCCGCAGCCCCACAGGCTGTTTCGCCAGGCGAGCGGCTGCCAAAGAGCTTTCCAACGAGGCACGGCTTTCTCTCCTCGCTCTTAGGGCGTGGGAGCTGTCGCCAGAGCCGCGGCCCTACAGGAAAATGCTTCGCAGGCTGGCGCGGCTGCACCTGGTGGGCGCCGGTGGCGGGGAGGCTGACGGCCGCCACAAAGCCCGCAGCCCCACGGGCTGTGGGGCCACGCGATCGGCTGCCAAAGAGCTTTCCAACGAGGCACGGCTTTCCCTCCTGGCTCTTCGGGCGTGGGAGCTGTCGCCAGAGCCGCGGCCCTACAGGAAAATGCTTCGCAGGCTGGCGCAGCGGCGCCACATGGGCCCCGGTGGCAGGGAGGCTGACGGTCGCCGCATAGCCCGCAGCCCCATGGGCTGTGGGGCCACGCGAGCGGCCGCCAAAGAGCTTTCCAACGAGGCACGGCTTTCCCTCCTGGCTCTTCGGGCATGGGAGCTGTCGCCAGAGCCACGGCCCTACCAGAAAATGCTTCGCAGGCTGGCGCGGCTGCACCTGGTGGGTGCCGGTGGCTCCGAGGCTGACGGCCACCGCAAAGCCCGCAGCCCCACAGGCTGTTTCGCCAGGCGAGCGGCTGCCAAAGAGCTTTCCAACGAGGCACGGCTTTCCCTCCTGGCTCTTCGGGCGTGGGAGCTGTCGCCAGAGAAACGGCCCTACCGGAAAATGCTTCGCAGGCTGGCGCGGCTGCACCTGGTGGGTGCCGGTGGCTCCGAGGCTGACGGCCGCCGCAAAGCCTGCAGCCCCACAGGCTGTTTCGCCAGGCGAGCGGCCGTCAAAGAGCTTTCCAACGAGGCACGGCTTTCCCTCCTGGCTCTTCGGGCTTGGGAGTTGTCGTCAGAGCCGCAGCCCTACCGGAAAATGCTTCGCAAGCTGGCACGGCAGCGCCACGTGGGCACCGTTGGCGGCGAGGCTGACGGCCGCCGCAAAGCCCGCAGCCACACGGGCTGTGGGGCCACACGAGCGGCAGCCAAAGAGCTTTCCAGCGAGGCACGACTTTCCCTCCTGGCTCTTCGGGCGTGGGAGCTGTCGCCAGAGACGCGGCCCTACCGGAAAATGCTTCGCAGGCTGGCGCAGCGGCGCCACGTGGGCGCCGGTGGCAGGGAGGCTGACGGCCGCCGCAAAGCCCGCAGCCCCACAGGCTGTTTCGCCAGGCGAGCGGCTGCCAAAGAGCTTTCCAACGAGGCATGGCTTTCTCTCCTCGCTCTTAGGGCGTGGGAGCTGTCGCCAGAGCCGCGGCCCTACTGGAAAATGCTTCGCAGGCTGGCGCGGCTGCACCTGGTGGGCGCCGGTGGCGGGGAGGCTGACGGCCGCCACAAAGCCCGCAGCCCCACGGGCTGTGGGGCCACGCGATCGGCTGCCAAAGAGCTTTCCAACGTGGCACGGCTTTCCCTCCTGGCTCTTCGGGCGTGGGAGCTGTCGCCAGAGCCGCGGCCCTACAGGAAAATGCTTCACAGGCTGGTGGGGCGGCGCCACGTGGGCGCCGGTGGCTCCGAGGCTGACGGCCGCCGCAAAGCCCGCAGCCCCACAGGCTGTTTCGCCAGGCGAGCGGCTGCCAAAGAGCTTTCCAACGAGGCACGGCTTTCCCTCCTGGCTCTTCGGGCGTGGGAGCTGTCGCCAGAGCCGCGGCCCTACCGGAAAATGCTTCGCAGGCTGGCGCAGCGGCGCCACGTGGGCGCCGGTGACAGGGAGGCTGACGGCCGCCACAAACCCCGCAGCCCCACGGGCTGTGGGGCCACGCGAGCGGCCGCCAAAGAACTTTCCAACGAGGCACGGCTTTCCCTCCTGGCTCTTCGGGCGTGGGAGCTGTCGCCAGAGCCACGGCCCTACCGGAAAATGCTTCGCAGGCTGGCGCGGCTGCACCTGGTGGGTGCCGGTGGCTCCGAGGCTGACGGCCGCCGCAAAGCCCGCAGCCCCACAGGCTGTTTCGCCAGGCGAGCGGCTGCCAAAGAGCTTTCCAACGAGGCACGGCTTTCCCTCCTGGCTCTTCGGGCGTGGGAGCTGTCGCCAGAGTTGCGGCCCTACCGGAAAATGCTTCGCAGGCTGGTGGGGCGGTGCCACGTGGGCGCCGGTGGCTCCGAGGCTGACGGCCGCCGCAAAGCCCGCAGCCGCACGGGCTGTTTCGCCAGGCGAGCGGCTGCCAAAGAGCTTTCCAACGAGGCATGGCTTTCCCTCCTGGCTCTTTGGGCTTGGGAGTTGTCGTCAGAGCCGCAGCCCTACCGGAAAATGCTTCGCAGCCTAGTGAGGCGGCGACACATGGGCGCCGGTGGCAGCGAGGCTGACGGCCGCCGCAAAGCCCGCAGCCCCACAGGCTGTTTCGCCAGGCGAGCGGCTGCCAAAGATCTTTCCAACGAGGCACGGCTTTCCCTCCTCGCTCTTCGGGCGTGGGAGCTGTCGCCAGAGCCGCGGCCCTACAGAAAAATGCTTCGCAGGCTGGCGCGGCTGCACCTGGTGGGCGCCGGTGGCTCCGAGGCTGACGGCCGCCACAAAGCCCGCAGCCCCACGGGCTGTGGGGCCACGCGAGCGGCTGCCAAAGAGCTTTCCAACGAGGCATGGCTTTCCCTCCTGGCTCTTCGGGCGTGGGAGCTGTCGCCAGAGCCGCGGCCCTACAGGAAAATGCTTCGCAGGCTGGCGCGACGGCGCCACGTGGGTGCCGGTGTCGCTGAGGCTGACGTCCGCCGGAAAGCCCGCAGCCCCACGGGCTGTGGGGCCACGCGAGTGGCTGCCAAAGACGTTTCCAACGAGGCACGGCTTTCCCTCCTGGCTCTTCGGGCGTGGGAGCTGTCGTCAGAGCCGCGGGCCTACCGGAAAATGCTTCGCAGGCTGGCGCGGCTGCACCTGGTGGGCGCCGGTGGCGGGGAGGCTGACGGTCGCCGCAAAGCCCGCAGCCCCACGGGCTGTGGGTCCACGCGAGCGGCTGCCAAAGAGCTTTCCAACGAGGCATGGCTTTCCCTCCTGGCTCTTCGGGCGTGGGAGCTGTCGCCAGAGCCGCGGCCCTACCGGAAAATGCTTCGCAGGCTGGCGCGGCTGCACCTGGTGGGCGCCGGTGGCGGGGAGGCTGACGGTCGCCGCAAAGCCCGCAGCCCCACGGGCTGTGGGGCCACGCGAGCGGCTGCCAAAGAGCTTTCCAACGAGGCATGGCTTTCCCTCCCTGCTCTTCGGGCGTGGGAGCTGTCGCCAGAGCCGCAGCCCTACCGGAAAATGCTTCGCAGGCTGGTGGGGCGGCGCCACGTAGGCGCTGGTGGCTCCGAGGCTGACGGCCGCCGCAAAGCCCGCAGCCCCACGGGCTGTGGGGCCACGCGAGCGGCTGCCAAAGAGCTTTCCAACGAGGCATGGCTTTCCCTCCCTGCTCTTCGGGCGCGGGAGCTGTCGCCAGAGCCGCAGCCCTACCGGAAAATGCTTCGCAGGCTGGTGCGGCGGTACCACGTGGGCGCCGGTGGCGCCGAGGCTGACGGCCGCCGCAAAGCCCGCAGCTCCATGGGCTGTGTGGCCACGCGAGCGGCTGCCAAAGAGCTTTCCAACGAGGCACGGCTTTCCCTCCTGGCTCTTCGGGCGTGGGAGCTGTCGCCAGAGCCGCGGCCCTACCGGAAAATGCTTCGCAGGCTGGCGCGGCTGTAGCTGGTGGGCGCCGGTGGCGGTGAGGCTGACGGCCGCCGCAGAGCCCGCAGCCCCACGGGCTGTGGGGCCACGTGAGCGGCTGCCAAAGAGCTTTCCAACGAGGCACGGCTTTCCCTCCTGGCTCTTCGTGCTTGGGAGCTGTCGCCAGAGTTGCGGCCCTACCGGAAAATGCTTCGCAGGCTGGTGGGGCGGCGCCACGTGGGCGCCGGTGGCTCCGAGGCTGACGGCCGCCACAAAGCCCGCAGCCGCACGGGCTGTTTCGCCAGGCGAGCGGCTGCCAAAGAGCTTTCCAACGAGGCATGGCTTTCCCTCCTGGCTCTTCGTGCTTGGGAGCTGTCGCCAGAGTTGCGGCCCTACCGGAAAATGCTTCGCAGGCTGGTGGGGCGGCGCCACGTGGGCGCCGGTGGCTCCGAGGCAGACAACCGCCGCAAAGCCCGCAGCCCCACAGGCTGTGGGGCCACGCGAGCGGCTGCCAAAGAGCTTTCCAACGAGGCACGGCTTTCCCTCCTGGCTCTTCGGGCTTGGGAGTTGTCGTCAGAGCCGCAGCCCTACCGGAAAATGCTTCGCAGCCTGGTGAGGCGGCGACACATGGGCGCCGGTGGCAGCGAGGCTGACGGCCGCCGCAAAGCCCGCAGCCCCACAGGCTGTTTCGCCAGGCGAGCGGCTGCCAAAGAGCTTTCCAACGAGGCACGGCTTTCCCTCCTCGCTCTTCGGGCGTGGGAGCTGTCGCCAGAGCCGCAGCCCTACAGGAAAATGCTTCGCAGGCTGGCGCGGCGGCGCCACGTGGGCGCCGGTGTCGCTGAGGCTGACGGCCGCCGGAAAGCCCGCAGCCCCACGGGCTGTGGGGCCACGCGAGCGGCCGCCAAAGAGCTTTCCAACGAGGCATGGCTTTCCCTCCTGGCTCTTCGGGCGTGGGAGCTGTCGTCAGAGCCGCAGCCCTACTGGAAAATGCTTCGCAGGCTGGCGCGGCTGCACCTGGTGGGCGCCGGTGGCGGGGAGGCTGACGGTCGCCGCAAAGCCCGCAGCCCCACGGGCTGTGGGGCCACGCGAGCGGCTGCCAAAGAGCTTTCCAACGAGGCACGGCTTTCCCTCCTGGGTCTTCGGGCGTGGGAGCTGTCGCCAGAGTCGCGGCCCTACCGCAAAAAACTCTGCATACTTGCGCGGCGGCGCCACATGGGCACCGTTGGCGGTGAGGCTGACGGCCGCCGCAAAGCCCGCAGCCCCACGGGCTGTGGGGCCACGGAAGAGGCTGCCAAAGAGCTTTCCAGCGAGGCACGGCTTTCCCTCCTGGCTCTTCGGGCTTGGGAGCTGTCGCCAGAGTTGCGGCCCTACCAGAAAATGCTTCGCAGGCTGGCGTGGCGGCGCCACGTGGGCGCCGGTGGCTCCGAGGCTGACGGCCGCCGCAAAGCCCGCAGCCCCACAGGCTGTTTCGCCAGGCGAGCGGCTGCCAAAGAGCTTTCCAACGAGGCACGGCTTTCCCTCCTGGCTCTTCGGGCGTGGGAGCTGTCACCAGAGCCGCGGCCCTACAGGAAAACGCTTCGCAGGCTGGCGCAGCGGCGCCACGTGGGCGCCGGTGGCGCGGAGGCTGACGGCCGCCGCAAAGCCCGAAGCCCCACGGGCTGTGGGGCCACGTGAGCGGCTGCCAAAGAGCTTTCCAACGAGGCACGGCTTTCCCTCCTGGCTCTTCGGGCGTGGGAGCTGTCGCCAGAGCCGCGGCCCTACAGGAAAATGCTTCGCAGGCTGGTGGGGCGGCGCCACGTGGGCGCCGTTGGCTCCGAGGCTGACGGCCGCCGCAAAGCCCGCAGCCCCACAGGCTGTTTCGCCAGGCGAGCGGCTGCCAAAGAGCTTTCCAACGAGGCACGGCTTTCCCTCCTGGCTCTTCGGGCGTGGGAGCTGTCGCCAGAGCCACGGCCCTACCGGAAAATGCTTCGCCGGCTGGCGCGGCTGCACCTGGTGGGTGCCGGTGGCTCCGAGGCTGACGGCCGCCGCAAAGCCCGCAGCCCCATAGGCTGTTTCGCCAGGCGAGCGGCCGCCAAAGAGCTTTCCAACGAGGCACGGCTTTCCCTCCTGGCTCTTCGGGCTTGGGAGCTGTCGTCAGAGCCGCAGCCCTACCGGAAAATGCTTCGCAAGCTGGCGCGGCAGCGCCACGTGGGCGCCGGTGGCGCCGAGGCTGACGGCCGCCGCAAAGCCCGCAGCCCCACGGGCTGTGGGGCCACGCGAGCGGCTGCCAAAGAGCTTTCCAACGAGGCATGGCTTTCCCTCCTGGCTCTTCGGGCGTGGGAGCTGTCGCCAGAGCCGCGGCCCTACCGGAAAACGCTTCGCAGGCTGGCGCAGCGGCGCCACGTGGGCGCCGGTGGCGGCGAGGCTGACGGCCGCCGCAGAGCCCGCAGCCCCATGGGCTGTGGGGCCACGCGAGCGGCTGCCAAAGAGCTTTCCAACGAGGCACGGCTTTCCCTCCTGGCTCTTCAGGCTTGGGAGCTGTCGTCAGAGCCGCAGCCCTACCGGAAAATGCTTCGCAAGCTGGCACGGCAGCGCCACGTGGGCACCGTTGGCGGCGAGGCTGACGGCCGCCGCAAAGCCCGCAGCCACACGGGCTGTGGGGCCACACGAGCGGCTGCCAAAGAGCTTTCCAGCGAGGCACGGCTTTCCCTCCTGGCTCTTCGGGCGTGGGAGCTGTCGCCAGAGCCGCGGCCCTACCGGAAAATGCTTCGCAGCCTGGTGAGGCGGTGACACATGGGTGCCGGTGGCAGCGAGGCTGACGGCCGCCGCAAAGCCCGCAGCCCCACAGGCTGTTTCGCCAGGCGAGCGGCTGCCAAAGAGCTTTCCAACGAGGCACGGCTTTCCCTCCTCGCTCTTCGGGCGTGGGAGCTGTCGCCAGAGCCGCGGCCCTACAGGAAAATGCTTCGCAGGCTGGCGCGGCTGCACCTGGTGGGCGCCGGTGGCGGGGAGGCTGACGGCCGCCACAAAGCCCACAGCCCCACGGGCTGTGGGGCCACGCGAGCGGCTGCCAAAGAGCTTTCCAACGAGGCACGGCTTTCCCTCCTGGCTCTTCGGGCGTGGGAGCTGTCGCCAGAGCCGCGGCCCTACCGGAAAATGCTTCGCAGGCTGGCGCGGCTGCACCTGGTGGGCGCCGGTGGCGGGGAGGCTGACGGCCGCCGCAAAGCCCGCAGCCCCACGGGCTGTGGGGCCACGCGAGCGGCTGCCAAATAGCTTTCCAACGAGGCACGGCTTTCCCTCCTGGCTCTTCGTGCTTGGGAGCTGTCGCCAGAGCCGCGGCCCTACCGGAAAATGCTTCGCAGGCTGGTGCGGTGGAGCCACGTGGGCGCCGGTGGCCCCGAGGCTGACGGCCGCCGCAAAGCCCGCAGCCCCACGGGCTGTTTCGCCAGGCGAGCGGCTGCCAAAGAGCTTTCCAACGAGGCATGGTTTTCTCTCCTGGCTCTTCGGGAGTGGGAGCTGTCGCCAGAGCCACGGCCCTACCGGAAAATGCTCTGCATGCTGGCGCGGCAGCGCCACGTGGGCGCCGGTGGCAGCGAGGCTGACGGCCGCCGCAAAGCCCGCAGCCCCACGGGCTGTGGGGCCACGCGAGCGGCTGCCAAAGAGCTTTCCAACGAGGCATGGCTTTCCCTCCTGGCTCTTTGGGCTTGGGAGCTGTCGCCAGAGCCGCAGCCCTACCGGAAAATGCTTCCCAAGCTGGCGCGGCGGCGCCACGTGGGCACCGGTGGCGCTGAGGCTGACGGCCGCCGCAAAGCCCGCAGCCCCACGGGTTGTTTCGCCAGGCGAGCGGCTGCCAAAGAGCTTTCCAACGAGGCACAGCTTTCCCTCCTGACTCTTCGGGCGTGGGAGCTGGCGCCAGAGCCGCGGCCCTACTGGAAAATGCTTCGCAGGCTGGCGCGGCAGCGCCACGTGGGCGCCGGTAGCGCCAAGGATGACGGCCGCTGCAAAGCCCGCAGCCCCACGGGCTGTGGGGCCACGCGAGCGGCTGCCAAAGAGCTTTCCAACGAGGCACGGCTTTCCCTCCTGGCTCTTTAGGCGTGGGAGCTGTCGCCAGAGCCGCGGCCCTACCGGAAAATGCTTCGCAGGCTCGTGCGGCGGCGCCACGTGGGCGCCAGTGGCGCCAAGGCTGACGGCCGGCGCAAAGCCCGCAGCCCCACGGGCTGTTTCCCCAGGTGAGCGGCTGCCAAAGAGCTTTCCAACGAGGCACGGCTTTCCCTCCTGGCTCTTCGGGCGTGGGAGCTGTCGCCAGAGCCGCGGCCCTGTCGGAAAATGCTTCGCAGGCTGGTGGGGCAGCGCCACGTGGGCGCCGGTGGCAGGGAGGTTGACGGCCGCCACAAAGCCCGCAGCCCCACGGGCTGTGGGGCCACGCGAGCGGCTGCCAAAGAGATTTCCAACGAGGCATGGCTTTCCCTCCTGGCTCTTCGGGCTTGGGAGCTGTCGTCAGAGCCGCAGCCCTACCGGAAAATGCTTCGCAAGCTGGCGCGGCAGCGCCACGTGGGCGCCGGTGGCGCCGAGGCTGCCGGCCGCCGCAAAGCCCGCAGCCCCACGGGCTGTGGGGCCACGCGAGCGGCTGCCAAAGAGCTTTCCAACGAGGCATGGCTTTCCCTCCTGGCTCTTCGGGCGTGGGAGCTGTCGTCAGAGCCGCGGCCCTACCGGAAAATGCTTCGCAGGCTTGTGCGGCGGCGCCACGTGGGCGCCGGTGGCGCGGAGGCTGACGGCCGCCGCAAAGCCCGCAGCCCCATGGGCTGTGGGGCCACACAAGCGGCTGACAAAGAGCTTTCCAACGAGGCACGGCTTTCCCTCCTGGCTCTTCGTGCTTGGGAGCTGTCGCCAGAGCCGCGGCCCTACAGGAAAATGCTTCGCAGGCTAGTGGGGCGGCGCCACGTGGGCGCTGGTGGCTCCGAGGCTGACGGCCGCCGCAAAGACCGCAGCCCCACGGGCTGTGGGGCCACGCAAGCGGCTGCCAAAGAGCTTTCCAACGAGACACGGCTTTCCCTCCTGGCTCTTCGGGCTTGGGAGTTGTCGTCAGAGCCGTGGCCCTACTGGAAAATGCTTCGCAGGCTGGCGCGGCTGCACCTGGTGGGCGCCGGTGGCGGGGAGGCTGACGGCCGCCGCAAAGCCCGCAGCCCCACGGGCTGTGGGGCCACGCGAGCGGTTGCCAAAGAGCTTTCCAACGAGGCACGGCTTTCCCTCCTGGCTCTTCGGGCGTGGGAGCTGTCGCCAGAGCCCCGGCCCTACCGGAAAATGCTTCGCAGGCTGGCGCGGCTGCACCTGGTGGGTGCCGGTGGCGGGGAGGCTGACGGCCGCCGCAAAGCCCGCAGCCCCACGGGCTGTGGGGCCACGCGAGCGGTTGCCAAAGAGCTTTCCAACGAGGCACGGCTTTCCCTCCTGGCTCTTCGGGCGTGGGAGCTGTCGCCAGAGCCGCGGCCCTACCGGAAAATGCTTCGCAGGCTGGTGCGGTGGAGCCACGTGGGCGCCGGTGGCCCCGAGGCTGACGGCCGCCGCAAAGCCCGCAGCCCCACGGGCTGGTTCGCCAGGCGAGCGGCTGCCAAAGAGCTTTCCAACGAGGCACGGCTTTCCCTCCTGGCTCTTCGGGCGTGGGAGCTGTCGCAAGAGCCGCGGCCCTACCGGAAAATGCTTCACAGGCTGGCGCGGCTGTAGCTGGTGGGCGCCGGTGGCGCTGAGGCTGACGGCCGCCGCAAAGCCCGCAGCCCCACGGGCTGTGGGGCCACGCGAGCGGCTGCCAAAGAGCTTTCCAACGAGGCACGGCTTTCCCTCCTTGCTGTTCGGGCGTGGGAGCTGTCGCCAGAGCCGCGGCCCTACAGGAAAATGCTTCGCAGGCTGGCGCGGCGGCGCCACGTGGGCGCCGTTGGCAGCGAGGCTGACGGCCGCCGCAAAGCCCGCAGCCCCACAGGCTGTTTCGCCAGGCGAGCGGCTGCCAAAGAGCTTTCCAACGAGGCACGGCTTTCCGTCCTGGCTCTTCGGGCATGGGAGCTGTCGCCAGAGCCGCGGCCCTACCGGAAAATGCTTCGCAGGCTGGCGCGGCGGCGCCAGGTGGGCGCTGGTGGCTCCGAGGCTGACGGCCGCCGCAAAGCCCGCAGCCCCACGGGCTGTGGGGCCACGCGAGCGGCTGCCAAAGAGCTTTCCAGCGAGGCACGGCTTTCCCTCCTGGCTCTTCGGGCGTGGGAGCTGTCGCCAGAGCCGCGGCCCTACCGGAAAATGCTTCGCAGGCTGGTGGGGCGGCGCCACGTGGGCGCTGGTGGCTGCAAGGCTGACGGCCGCCGCAAAGACCGCAGCCCCAAGGGCTGTGGGGCCACGGAAGCGGCTGCCAAAGAGCTTTCCAACGAGGCACGGCTTTCCCTCCTGGCTCTTCGGGCTTGGGAGTTGTCGTCAGAGCCGTGGCCCTACTGGAAAATGCTTCGCAAGCTGGCGCGGCGGCGCCACGTGGGCGCCGGTGGCGCCGAGGCTGACGGCCACCGCAAAGCCCGCAGCCCCACGGGCTGTGAGACCACGCGAGAGGCTGCCAAAGAGCTTTCCAACGAGGCACGGCTTTCCCTCCTGGCTCTTCGGGCGTGGGAGCTGTCGCCAGAGCCGCGGCCCTACCGGAAAATGCTTCGCAAGCTGGCGCGGCTGCACCTGGTGGGCGCCGGTGGCGGGGAGGCTGACGGCCGCCACAAAGCCCGCAGCCCCACGGGCTGTGGGGCCACGCGAGCGGCTGCCAAAGAGCTTTCCAGCGAGGCACGGCTTTCCCTCCTGGCTCTTCGGGCGTGGGAGCTGTCGCCAGAGCCGCGGCCCTACCGGAAAATGCTTCGCAGGCTGGTGCGGCGGCGCCAGGTGGGTGCCGGTGGCGCCGAAGCTGACGGCCGCTGCAAAGCCCGCAGCCCCACGGCCTGTGGGGCCACGCGAGCGGCTGCCAAAGAGCTTTCCAACGAGGCACGGCTTTCCCTCCCGGCTCTTCCGGCGTGGGAGCTGTCGCCAGAGCCGCGGCCCTACCGGAAAATGGTTTGGAGGCTGGCGCGGCGGCACCACCTCGGGCTGCGGGCTTTCCTGCTGCCTTCAGAGTCTCACAGCCACCCTTTCCCACTTTGCACCACGCCAGCCTCTAGCATTTCTATTATTAAGTCAAGACAGTGTACGACTTAACATCATACAGAGCGCTACACATCAATACATGCTCAAATTAAGCATAGCCACTGGAAAAATTGGCAATACAGTGCCATCGTATGTTACCAAGTGTCACATCTCATTGAAGACAATGACAGAGCGATGCAACGTCAAGCGCAACACAGTACTGGGCCGTGCCAGGCAATACGCCGTCACAGAATCACCAATAGAGAAATTCACAACGGAGTGCAGTCTTACGATAGAATCTCTAAAGCCACCGTTAAGCCAGTGACAGGCGGTACAATGCCACACGTTACAGTATACAGGGCAGTACAACCCGATTCGCAGACAAATAAATTAGAGCAAATTACAAGACTCCCAATACAGTACAGTACAATGCCAGACCGTCTCAGATGTCGGTCAAGACAATGCCAGGGCAACGCAGTGCAAGACATAACGTTATACAGGTCAGTACAAGGCAATACGCAGTCAAATGAAGAACAGTAAACTACAATACCCAAACCACACTGGCAAACAATGGCAAACAATCCCACACGTCGGTCGAGACAATGACAACGCGAGACAGAACACCGTGCAGGGCAGCGCAAGGCCGTACACAGTCAAATAGAGAACAGCTGACCAGAAAACCCGCACTACGCTGCCGTACGATCTCAAAACATCTCGGATGGCAGTCAAGGCAATTACAGGGCAAGACAAAGCACTACGTCGCAGTACACAAGGCAGTACAAGGCAATACTCAGTCAAATAAATAACAGACAGTCACAAAATTCACAGTGCAGTGAATTCACATGGGTCAGATGGCAACCAAAAGAAGGACAGGGCAATACAAGGCGAGAGGTAACCCAATACGGGGCCGGACAAGGCAATATGCAGTTGTGGCGGGTGGAGCGATTCACTTCAGTCCTGAGAGAAGTAGAGAAACATTTAGAAACATCAACACAGTGTTTCGACAAAGGCAGCAGTGAACGTAACATCCCTTTACCAGGTTCCGTGGCCACGTACCCCAGATCATTTATTGCACAGGGGCCAGGGTCAGACGAGCTGTTAGGGAGACCCTCCCGTCGAGCCACAACCCCCTTGCTTTCTAAACTCCTTCTTGAAGAGCAGTCTAAGTGCGGCTGGATCCAATTCCTAGCCCTGGACTTGGGCACCGGTTCACCTCTAAAGGATTGTATCCGCGCCATCAACCCTTTATATCACTGAGCTAAGGCTACGAGGTTTAGCGTGGTATTAGTCACTTACCGAGACTCTGTTGCGGCAAGGGATCTCTCAGCCTTGAGGAGCAGAACCTGAAGCAAGCGTCCCCGCTCAAGGGCACATCCTGGTGCTATGACAGACTATGACAGGCAATACTATGACAGGGCAATACAATGCGAGACGTAACTTTACACAGGGCAGTACAAGGCCAATACACAGTCAAATAGGGAATGACCGATCACAAAATTGATGCACGGTCAAATAGAGTACAACAGCCTAAGAAGCCCTCAATACAGTGCCTGTCAACGCCAGAATACATCAGATGGCTCGCAGCACGGTGAGAGGGCAATACGACGCAAGACTCAGGAAAATACAGGGCAGTACAAAGCAATACGTAGTCAAATATAGAACAGCCGATCAAAAACACCCTCAGTTCGGTGCGGTACAACCCCAGAGAGTGTAAAAGGACAGTTAAGACTATTTCATGGCAACACAACGCACAATGTAACACAATACAGGTTGCTACAACACGATACAGAATAATATAGGAAACAACCCATCAAAACGCCACAATACGGTGCAGTACGATCCCACACGGTCTCGGGTGGCAGTCAAAACAACTATAGGGCGACACGATCCAAGATGCAACATTACACGACAGAGCAGAACTGAAGACGCAGTCAACTAAATACCAACCAATTAGAAGAACCGCAATACAGTGCGGGAGAAAACAAAAATAAATGGAGATGCCAGTCAAGACAATGACAGAGCAATACAAGGCAAGAAATAACGCAATACAGGGCAGTACAGTGAAATACACGGTCAAATAAATAACTGATTAAGTATCCCGCAATACCGTGCGATGCAATGCCAAAACGCGTGAGACAGCAGTCGAGGCAGTGACAGAGCTATACAATGGAAGACGTAACAATGCAGGGCTGTACAACACCAAAATGTATCAGATGGCACTCAGAACAATAACATGGCGATACAATGCAAGCCGCAACACAATACAAGGTGGTAACAAGGCAATACACGGTCAAACACAGACTAACGAATAAAACCTGCACAATACGGATCGCTGCAATCCCAGAACATCTAAAGTGACAGTGAACGGAATGACGGGGCAGTACAATGCAAGATACAACACTAGACAGGGCAATACGCATTCAAATAACGCACAACCGATTAAAAAACCCACAATACACACCAGTACAATGCCGGAACAGATCAGATGGCAGTCCGGGCAAATAGAGGACAATACAATGCCAAACGTGATGCCATACAGGGCCGGACAAGGCAATACGCAGTTGTGGCAGGCCGAGCGGCTAACTTCGCTTCTAAGAGAGAAGCGGTGAAACATTCAGAAACATCAACACAGTGATTCTCCAAAGGCAGCAGCGCATGTGACGGCGCTTTACCAGATTCCATATGGCCACGCACCCCGGATTATTTACTGCCTAGGGGCCAGGGTCAGACAAGCTGTCAGGGAGACCCTCCCGTTGAGTCACGAGGCTCGGAAAGGACCCCCTTGCTTTCTAAACTCCTTCTCGGAGAGGAGTCTAGGTGCGGCTGGATCCAATTCCTAGCCCCGGACTTAGGCAACGGTTCACCTCTAAAGGATTGTATCTGCGCCATCGACCCTTTATATCACTGAGCTAAGGCTACAAGGTTTTGTATGCTATTAGTCACTTACTGAGAATCTGTTGCGGCAAGGCATCTCTATCTCGAGGAGCAGAACCTTAATTGAGCGTCCCTGCTCAAGGGGAGATCCTGGCACGGAGGCCCCTGCCATGCAGAAGTCAAAAGGCTCTTGGGCTGTCCACTATTTATGGGGTAAGCTAATTGACTTATAGTCACATCAGCACAGGAACAAAATATCTAGGTCCCCACTGTGTTGCCAACCATCCCCCAACTTCAAGTACCACTCAGAACAACTCCATGGATGATTGGGGCGCCAAAACGAAGGGGCGCCCGCACCACCCCAGCAGTCAAATAAGGAACAACCAATGGAACTTTCACAATAAATAAGTACAATCCCAGACAGTCCAAAGTAACAGCCAAGACAACGACAGACCAATACAGTGCAAGACCTAACATCACACAGAGCAGTAAAAGGCAACGCGCAGCCAAGTCAAGAACAGTTAAAATACCCATAATCCAGTGCAGCACTATGACACTGTCCCAAAACGCAGTCAAAACAATGACAGAGTAATGCAACACGAGCTGTAACACAATACAGGGCAGCACAAAGCAATACACAGTCACACAAAGAACAGCCAATTACAAAACCCACAACAGAACGCCCTACGATCTCAGGAAGTCTCAGAGGGCAGTCACGGCAAATACAGGGCAATACGGTGCAAGATAACACAATACAGGCCACTGCCAGCCAATACTCAGTCAAATAAATAACAGACAGTCAAAAAATTCACAATGCAGTGCACTACTATGACACCATGGGTCAGGTGGCAATCATGACAACGATAGGGCAATACAAGGCAAGACGTAACCCAACACGGGGCCGGACAAGGCAATATGCAGTTGTGGCAGGTGGAGCCATTCACTTCACTCCTAAGAGAAAAGTAGAGAAACATTCAGAAACATCAACACAGTGATTCTCCAAAGGCAGCAGTGCGCATGACGGCGCTTTATCAGGTTCCGTGGCCACGGACCCTGGATTATTTCCTGCCTAGGGGCCAGGGTCAGACGAGCTGTCAGGGAGACCCTCCCGTTGAGTCACGAGGCTCGGAAAGGACCCCCTTGCTTTCTAAACTCCTTCTCGGAGAGGAGTCTAGGTGCGGCTGGATCCAATTCCTAGCTCGGAGAGGACCCCCTTGCTTTCTAAACTCCTTCTCGGAGAGGAGTCTAGGTGCGGCTGGATCCAATTCCTAGCCCCGGACTTGGGCAACGGTTCACCTCTAAAGGATTATGTCTGTGCCGTCAACCCTTTACATGGCTCATAAAAAACAGCTGATGAAGGAAGTGACAATATGGTGGCCTACAACGGCAGAATAGATCAGATGACAATCAAGACAACAACAGAGCAATACAATGGAAGACGTAACACCACACGGGGCCGGACAAGGCAATACACAGCCACATCAGAACCCATGAGAGACATCAAACTACAGTCCAGACCTAGGACAGATTCTCTAACGTGACCGTCAAGACGACAGGGCAATGCAATGCAAGATGTAACACAGGCCATATGCAGTTGTGGCGGGCGCAATGATAAAATTCACTCCTAAGAGAGAGGTAGAGAAACATTAACAAACATAACAGTGATTCACTAAAGGTAGCAGCGCACGTGATGGCACTTTACCAGGTTCCATATGGCCACGCACCCCGGGTCATTTACTGCCTCAGGGCCAGGGTCTGACACGCTGTCTGGGAGACCCTCCTGTTGAGTCACGAGGCTCGGAAAGGACCCCCTTGCTTTCTAAACTCCTTCTCCGAGAGGAGTCTAGGTGCGGCTGGATCCCATCCTCGCCCCGGACTTGGGCAACGGTTCACCTCTAAAGGATCATATCTGCGTGATCAAACCCTTCGTATCGCTCAGCTAAGATGGCAAAGTCTGGCATGCTGTTAGTCACTTACCCAGAATCTGTTGCGGCAAGGCTTCTCTCAACCTAGAGGAGCAGAACCTTAAGTGAGTGTCCCCGGGAAACGCTGGCAAACAGGCCGCTGCCTTGCAAGGAAGCTCAAAGGGCTCTTGGTCTGTCCGCTAGGTCTATAGCAAGCTAACTGACTCACAGTGTCTTGACTCTGGTGCCAGCCACCCCACAAAGTTCAAGTGCCACTCGTAGCGACTCCTGCTGGTCGTTATAGCTCGAGCAGCAGCCTGGAGGAAAAAGGGGGGTGACATCGCAACAGCGGTCAAATACAGAACAACCGGTTAAAAATTGCACAATACTGTGCCAGAGACTCTAAAATAACTGGCAAGACAACGACAGGGCAACACCATGCAAGATCTAACCTTACACAGGGCAGTACAAGGCAACATACAATCAAATGCAGAGCAGACAATGAAAGAATTGACGGTACGGTGCCATACAACGGTAGAATATATCAGATGTCGGTCACCACAATGACAGAGCAATACAAGGCAAGACGTAACGCGATACGGGGCCCTACCAGGCGACACAGTCAAGGAAACAACAACCCATGAAAGAATTCACAATACAGCGCGGTCCTAGGACGGAACGTGTAAAATGACCGTCGAGACAGTGACAGGGCAATACAATGCAAGACACAACACCATACCAGGTGGTAACAAGGCAACATGCAGCCAAACGAAGAACAACCGATTAAGAAACCCAGCATACGTTCAACTGTAATACCAGAAAACATCAGAAGGCAGTCAAGACAACGACAGCACACTATAACATGAGAAGTAACACAATACACAGCAGTACAAGGCATTACACAGTCAAATAAAGAAGAACCGATTAAAAACCACACAATACAGTGCGGTGCGATGCCAGAGTGGATCAGAAGGCAGTCGAGACTATGACGGGGCAATATAATGCAAGATGTTACACAATACAGGGCGGTACAAGGCATTAGAAAGCCAGATGAAGAACAACCGATTAAAAAACCCGCAATACAGCGTGGTACGAGGCCCGAACAGATCAGAAGGCAGTCAAGGCTACGACGGGGCAATATAACACGAGACATAACGCAATAGAGGGCGGTACAAGGCATTACACAGTCAAAGAACAACCGATTAAAAAAAAAAAACCACGCAACACGGTGTGGTACGATGCCAGAATAGAACACAGAGCAATCAAGAGCGTGACGGGGCAACACGATGCGAAACCGATACTGAGTGAGGCGGAGCAATACTATTTCAAATATACAAGAACATAGTACGGAACCAAATTCTTAAGCGTACGACACAAGACCATCTCAAATGGCAGTCAAGGAAGTTACTGAGCAACGTAATCCCGATTTGCACAAAATGGTGCCATCAGGCACCATCACGTCCATCAACACTAAGTTGTACTGCAACTGTACCCCGCATCACACGCGCCGTACCCTTCTGCTCACCTGCTCCGCATGGATTCTGGGTTTGGACTTTGTGGCACACTCTGGTTCTGGCACCTAAAACACCCAAGACACACAATATTACTGTTGAGCTTACGGGAAACCACCACCCCCATGCGCTACCTCTCTGCTACCCAGCTCACCTCCAACGCTCGTCCGGCTCCGGATGCCTGCGGCGCCTGCAAAACCAAAGACAAACACTCCCCTGAGCCGCAATGTAGCACTGGGCTATTAGACGCCAACGTGTCCACAACCGCCTCACTTGCTGGGACTACTCAGTGGGTGCGCAGCATCGCCCCTCTGACCCTGCATGTCACACCAACCGAAGAAACACACGCCGAGATACTGCCCAAAACCCTACCAAATTCCCCATCTCCCACTCCCTCACCTTGCCCGCCCATCCTCCCCCTCCTGGCTCTTCGGGCGTGGGAGCTGTCGCCAGAGCCGCGGCCCTACCGGAAAATGCTTCGCAGGCTGGTGGGGCGGCGCCACGTGGGCGCTGGTGGCTCCGAGGCTGACGGCCGCCGCAAAGCCCGCAGCCCCACGGGCTGTGGGTCCACGCACGCGGCTGCCAAAGAGCTTTCCAACGAGGCACGGCTTTCCCTCCTGGCTCTTCGGGCGTGGGAGCTGTCGCCAGAGCCACGGCCCTACCGGAAAATGCTTCGCAGCGTGGCGCGGCGGCGCCACATGGGCGCCGGTGGCGTGGAGGCTGACGGCCGCCGCAAAGCCCGCAGCCCCACCGCCTGTGGGGCCACGCGAGCGGCTGCCAAAGAGCTTTCCAGCGAGGCATGGCTTTCCCTCCTGGCTCTTCCGGCGTGGGAGCTGTCGCCAGAGCCGCGGCCCTACCGGAAAATGGTTTGGAGGCTGGCGCGGCGGCACCACCTCGGGCTGCGGGCTTTCCTGCTGCCTTCAGAGTCTCACAGCCACCCTTTCCCACTTGGCACCACGCCAGCCTCTAGCATTTCTATTATTAAGTCAAGACAGTGTACGACTTAACATCATACAGAGCGCTACACATCAATACATGCTCAAATTAAGCATAGCCACTGGAAAAATTGGCAATACAGTGCCATCGTATGTTACCAAGTGTCACATCTCATTGAAGACAATGACAGAGCGATGCAACGTCAAGCGCAACACAGTACTGGGCCGTGCGAGGCAATACGCCGTCACAGAATCACCAATAGAGAAATTCACAACGGAGTGCAGTCTTACGATAGAATCTCTAAAGCCACCGTTAAGCCAGTGACAGGCGGTACAATGCCACACGTTACAGTATACAGGGCAGTACAACCCGATTCGCAGACAAATAAATTAGAGCAAATTACAAGACTCCCAATACAGTACAGTACAATGCCAGACCGTCTCAGATGTCGGTCAAGACAATGCCAGGGCAACGCAGTGCAAGACATAACGTTATACAGGTCAGTACAAGGCAATACGCAGTCAAATGAAGAACAGTAAACTACAATACCCAAACCACACTGGCAAACAATGGCAAACAATCCCACACGTCGGTCGAGACAATGACAACGCGAGACAGAACACCGTGCAGGGCAGCGCAAGGCCGTACACAGTCAAATAGAGAACAGCTGACCAGAAAACCCGCACTACGCTGCCGTACGATCTCAAAACATCTCGGATGGCAGTCAAGGCAATTACAGGGCAAGACAAAGCACTACGTCGCAGTACACAAGGCAGTACAAGGCAATACTCAGTCAAATAAATAACAGACAGTCACAAAATTCACAGTGCAGTGAATTCACATGGGTCAGATGGCAACCAAAAGAAGGACAGGGCAATACAAGGCGAGAGGTAACCCAATACGGGGCCGGACAAGGCAATATGCAGTTGTGGCGGGTGGAGCGATTCACTTCAGTCCTGAGAGAAGTAGAGAAACATTTAGAAACATCAACACAGTGTTTCGACAAAGGCAGCAGTGAACGTAACATCCCTTTACCAGGTTCCGTGGCCACGTACCCCAGATCATTTATTGCACAGGGGCCAGGGTCAGACGAGCTGTTAGGGAGACCCTCCCGTCGAGCCACAACCCCCTTGCTTTCTAAACTCCTTCTTGAAGAGCAGTCTAAGTGCGGCTGGATCCAATTCCTAGCCCTGGACTTGGGCACCGGTTCACCTCTAAAGGATTGTATCCGCGCCATCAACCCTTTATATCACTGAGCTAAGGCTACGAGGTTTAGCGTGGTATTAGTCACTTACCGAGACTCTGTTGCGGCAAGGGATCTCTCAGCCTTGAGGAGCAGAACCTGAAGCAAGCGTCCCCGCTCAAGGGCACATCCTGGTGCTATGACAGACTATGACAGGCAATACTATGACAGGGCAATACAATGCGAGACGTAACTTTACACAGGGCAGTACAAGGCCAATACACAGTCAAATAGGGAATGACCGATCACAAAATTGATGCACGGTCAAATAGAGTACAACAGCCTAAGAAGCCCTCAATACAGTGCCTGTCAACGCCAGAATACATCAGATGGCTCGCAGCACGGTGAGAGGGCAATACGACGCAAGACTCAGGAAAATACAGGGCAGTACAAAGCAATACGTAGTCAAATATAGAACAGCCGATCAAAAACACCCTCAGTTCGGTGCGGTACAACCCCAGAGAGTGTAAAAGGACAGTTAAGACTATTTCATGGCAACACAACGCACAATGTAACACAATACAGGTTGCTACAACACGATACAGAATAATATAGGAAACAACCCATCAAAACGCCACAATACGGTGCAGTACGATCCCACACGGTCTCGGGTGGCAGTCAAAACAACTATAGGGCGACACGATCCAAGATGCAACATTACACGACAGAGCAGAACTGAAGACGCAGTCAACTAAATACCAACCAATTAGAAGAACCGCAATACAGTGCGGGAGAAAACAAAAATAAATGGAGATGCCAGTCAAGACAATGACAGAGCAATACAAGGCAAGAAATAACGCAATACAGGGCAGTACAGTGAAATACACGGTCAAATAAATAACTGATTAAGTATCCCGCAATACCGTGCGATGCAATGCCAAAACGCGTGAGACAGCAGTCGAGGCAGTGACAGAGCTATACAATGGAAGACGTAACAATGCAGGGCTGTACAACACCAAAATGTATCAGATGGCACTCAGAACAATAACATGGCGATACAATGCAAGCCGCAACACAATACAAGGTGGTAACAAGGCAATACACGGTCAAACACAGACTAACGAATAAAACCTGCACAATACGGATCGCTGCAATCCCAGAACATCTAAAGTGACAGTGAACGGAATGACGGGGCAGTACAATGCAAGATACAACACTAGACAGGGCAATACGCATTCAAATAACGCACAACCGATTAAAAAACCCACAATACACACCAGTACAATGCCGGAACAGATCAGATGGCAGTCCGGGCAAATAGAGGACAATACAATGCCAAACGTGATGCCATACAGGGCCGGACAAGGCAATACGCAGTTGTGGCAGGCCGAGCGGCTAACTTCGCTTCTAAGAGAGAAGCGGTGAAACATTCAGAAACATCAACACAGTGATTCTCCAAAGGCAGCAGCGCATGTGACGGCGCTTTACCAGATTCCATATGGCCACGCACCCCGGATTATTTACTGCCTAGGGGCCAGGGTCAGACAAGCTGTCAGGGAGACCCTCCCGTTGAGTCACGAGGCTCGGAAAGGACCCCCTTGCTTTCTAAACTCCTTCTCGGAGAGGAGTCTAGGTGCGGCTGGATCCAATTCCTAGCCCCGGACTTAGGCAACGGTTCACCTCTAAAGGATTGTATCTGCGCCATCGACCCTTTATATCACTGAGCTAAGGCTACAAGGTTTTGTATGCTATTAGTCACTTACTGAGAATCTGTTGCGGCAAGGCATCTCTATCTCGAGGAGCAGAACCTTAATTGAGCGTCCCTGCTCAAGGGGAGATCCTGGCACGGAGGCCCCTGCCATGCAGAAGTCAAAAGGCTCTTGGGCTGTCCACTATTTATGGGGTAAGCTAATTGACTTATAGTCACATCAGCACAGGAACAAAATATCTAGGTCCCCACTGTGTTGCCAACCATCCCCCAACTTCAAGTACCACTCAGAACAACTCCATGGATGATTGGGGCGCCAAAACGAAGGGGCGCCCGCACCACCCCAGCAGTCAAATAAGGAACAACCAATGGAACTTTCACAATAAATAAGTACAATCCCAGACAGTCCAAAGTAACAGCCAAGACAACGACAGACCAATACAGTGCAAGACCTAACATCACACAGAGCAGTAAAAGGCAACGCGCAGCCAAGTCAAGAACAGTTAAAATACCCATAATCCAGTGCAGCACTATGACACTGTCCCAAAACGCAGTCAAAACAATGACAGAGTAATGCAACACGAGCTGTAACACAATACAGGGCAGCACAAAGCAATACACAGTCACACAAAGAACAGCCAATTACAAAACCCACAACAGAACGCCCTACGATCTCAGGAAGTCTCAGAGGGCAGTCACGGCAAATACAGGGCAATACGGTGCAAGATAACACAATACAGGCCACTGCCAGCCAATACTCAGTCAAATAAATAACAGACAGTCAAAAAATTCACAATGCAGTGCACTACTATGACACCATGGGTCAGGTGGCAATCATGACAACGATAGGGCAATACAAGGCAAGACGTAACCCAACACGGGGCCGGACAAGGCAATATGCAGTTGTGGCAGGTGGAGCCATTCACTTCACTCCTAAGAGAAAAGTAGAGAAACATTCAGAAACATCAACACAGTGATTCTCCAAAGGCAGCAGTGCGCATGACGGCGCTTTATCAGGTTCCGTGGCCACGGACCCTGGATTATTTCCTGCCTAGGGGCCAGGGTCAGACGAGCTGTCAGGGAGACCCTCCCGTTGAGTCACGAGGCTCGGAAAGGACCCCCTTGCTTTCTAAACTCCTTCTCGGAGAGGAGTCTAGGTGCGGCTGGATCCAATTCCTAGCTCGGAGAGGACCCCCTTGCT
Organism: Chroicocephalus ridibundus; assembly: GCF_963924245.1. Lineage (NCBI taxonomy): Eukaryota > Metazoa > Chordata > Aves > Charadriiformes > Laridae > Chroicocephalus > Chroicocephalus ridibundus. The sequence continues at coordinate 59,030 of NW_026961626.1, forward strand.
TTCTAAACTCCTTCTCGGAGAGGAGTCTAGGTGCGGCTGGATCCAATTCCTAGCCCCGGACTTGGGCAACGGTTCACCTCTAAAGGATTATGTCTGTGCCGTCAACCCTTTACATGGCTCATAAAAAACAGCTGATGAAGGAAGTGACAATATGGTGGCCTACAACGGCAGAATAGATCAGATGACAATCAAGACAACAACAGAGCAATACAATGGAAGACGTAACACCACACGGGGCCGGACAAGGCAATACACAGCCACATCAGAACCCATGAGAGACATCAAACTACAGTCCAGACCTAGGACAGATTCTCTAACGTGACCGTCAAGACGACAGGGCAATGCAATGCAAGATGTAACACAGGCCATATGCAGTTGTGGCGGGCGCAATGATAAAATTCACTCCTAAGAGAGAGGTAGAGAAACATTAACAAACATAACAGTGATTCACTAAAGGTAGCAGCGCACGTGATGGCACTTTACCAGGTTCCATATGGCCACGCACCCCGGGTCATTTACTGCCTCAGGGCCAGGGTCTGACACGCTGTCTGGGAGACCCTCCTGTTGAGTCACGAGGCTCGGAAAGGACCCCCTTGCTTTCTAAACTCCTTCTCCGAGAGGAGTCTAGGTGCGGCTGGATCCCATCCTCGCCCCGGACTTGGGCAACGGTTCACCTCTAAAGGATCATATCTGCGTGATCAAACCCTTCGTATCGCTCAGCTAAGATGGCAAAGTCTGGCATGCTGTTAGTCACTTACCCAGAATCTGTTGCGGCAAGGCTTCTCTCAACCTAGAGGAGCAGAACCTTAAGTGAGTGTCCCCGGGAAACGCTGGCAAACAGGCCGCTGCCTTGCAAGAAAGCTCAAAGGGCTCTTGGTCTGTCCGCTAGGTCTATAGCAAGCTAACTGACTCACAGTGTCTTGACTCTGGTGCCAGCCACCCCACAAAGTTCAAGTGCCACTCGTAGCGACTCCTGCTGGTCGTTATAGCTCGAGCAGCAGCCTGGAGGAAAAAGGGGGGTGACATCGCAACAGCGGTCAAATACAGAACAACCGGTTAAAAATTGCACAATACTGTGCCAGAGACTCTAAAATAACTGGCAAGACAACGACAGGGCAACACCATGCAAGATCTAACCTTACACAGGGCAGTACAAGGCAACATACAATCAAATGCAGAGCAGACAATGAAAGAATTGACGGTACGGTGCCATACAACGGTAGAATATATCAGATGTCGGTCACCACAATGACAGAGCAATACAAGGCAAGACGTAACGCGATACGGGGCCCTACCAGGCGACACAGTCAAGGAAACAACAACCCATGAAAGAATTCACAATACAGCGCGGTCCTAGGACGGAACGTGTAAAATGACCGTCGAGACAGTGACAGGGCAATACAATGCAAGACACAACACCATACCAGGTGGTAACAAGGCAACATGCAGCCAAACGAAGAACAACCGATTAAGAAACCCAGCATACGTTCAACTGTAATACCAGAAAACATCAGAAGGCAGTCAAGACAACGACAGCACACTATAACATGAGAAGTAACACAATACACAGCAGTACAAGGCATTACACAGTCAAATAAAGAAGAACCGATTAAAAACCACACAATACAGTGCGGTGCGATGCCAGAGTGGATCAGAAGGCAGTCGAGACTATGACGGGGCAATATAATGCAAGATGTTACACAATACAGGGCGGTACAAGGCATTAGAAAGCCAGATGAAGAACAACCGATTAAAAAACCCGCAATACAGCGTGGTACGAGGCCCGAACAGATCAGAAGGCAGTCAAGGCTACGACGGGGCAATATAACACGAGACATAACGCAATAGAGGGCGGTACAAGGCATTACACAGTCAAAGAACAACCGATTAAAAAAAAAAAACCACGCAACACGGTGTGGTACGATGCCAGAATAGATCACAGAGCAATCAAGAGCGTGACGGGGCAACACGATGCGAAACCGATACTGAGTGAGGCGGAGCAATACTATTTCAAATATACAAGAACATAGTACGGAACCAAATTCTTAAGCGTACGACACAAGACCATCTCAAATGGCAGTCAAGGAAGTTACCGAGCAACGTAATCCCGATTTGCACAAAATGGTGCCATCAGGCACCATCACGTCCGTCAACACTAAGTTGTACTGCAATATCCCCCGCATCACACGCGCCGTACCCTTCTGCTCACCTGCTCCGCATGGATTCTGGGTTTGGACTTTGTGGCACACTCTGGTTCTGGCACCTAAAACACCTAAGACACACAATATTACTCTTGAGCTTACGGGAAACCACCACCCCCATGCGCTACCTCTCTGCTACCCAGCTCACCTCCAACGCTCGTCCGGCTCCGGATGCCTGCGGCGCCTGCAAAACCAAAGACAAACACTCCCCTGAGCCGCAATGTAGCACTGGGCTATTAGACGCCAACGTGTCCACAACCGCCTCACTTGCTGGGACTACTCAGTGGGTGCGCAGCATCGCCCCTCTGACCCTGCATGTCACACCAACCGAAGAAACACACGCCGAGATACTGCCCAAAACCCTACCAAATTCCCCATCTCCCACTCCCTCACCTTGCCCGCCCATCCTCCCCCTCCTGGCTCTTCGGGCGTGGGAGCTGTCGCCAGAGCCGCGGCCCTACCGGAAAATGCTTCGCAGCCTGGTGAGGCGGTGACACATGGGCGCCGGTGGCAGCGAGGCTGACGGCCGCCGCAAAGCCCGCAGCCCCACAGGCTGTTTCGCCAGGCGAGCGGCTGCCAAAGAGCTTTCCAATGAGGCACGGCTTTCCCTCCTGGCTCTTCGGGCGTGGGAGCTGTCGCCAGAGCCACGGCCCTACCGGAAAATGCATGGCAGGGTGGCGCGGCTGTAGCTGGTAGGCGCCGGTGGCACTGAGGCTGACGGCCGCCGCAAAGCCCGCAGCCCCACGGGCTGTGGGGCCACGCGAGCGGCTGCCAAAGAGCTTTCCAACGAGGCACGGCTTTCCCTCCTGGCTCTTCGGGCGTGGGAGCTGTCGCCAGAGCCGCGGCCCTACAGGAAAATGCTTCGCAAGCTGGCGTGGCGGCGCCACGTGGGCGCCGGTGGCGCCGAGGCTGACGGCCGCCGCAAAGCCCGCAGCCCCACGGGCTGTGAGACCACGCGAGAGGCTGCCAAAGAGCTTTCCAACGAGGCACGGCTTTCCCTCCTGGCTCTTCGGGCGTGGGAGCTGTCGCCAGAGCCGCGGCCCTACTAGAAAATGCTTCGCAGGCTGGCGCGGCTGCACCTGGTGGGCGCCGGTGGCGGGGAGGCTGACGGCCGCCACAAAGCCCGCAGCCCCACGGGCTGTGGGGCCACGCGAGCGGCTGCCAAAGAGCTTTCCAACGAGGCACGGCTTTCCCTCCTGGCTCTTCGGGCGTGGGAGCTGTCGCCAGAGCCGCGGCCCTACCGGAAAATGCTTCGCAGGCTGGTGCGGTGGAGCCACGTGGGCGCCGGTGGCCCCGAGGCTGACGGCCGCCGCAAAGCCCGCAGCCCCACGGGCTGTTTCGCCAGGCGAGCGGCTGCCAAAGAGCTTTCCAACGAGGCATGGTTTTCTCTCCTGGCTCTTCGGGAGTGGGAGCTGTCGCCAGAGCCGCGGCCCTACCGGAAAATGCTCTGCATGCTGGCGCGGCAGCGCCACGTGGGCGCCGGTGGCAGCGAGGCTGACGGCCGCCGCAAAGCCCGCAGCCCCACGGGCTGTGGGGCCACGCGAGCGGCTGCCAAAGAGCTTTCCAACGAGGCATGGCTTTCCCTCCTGGCTCTTCGGGCTTGGGAGCTGTCGCCAGAGCCGCAGCCCTACCGGAAAATGCTTCCCAAGCTGGCGCGGCGGCGCCACGTGGGCACCGGTGGCGCCGAGGCTGACGGCCGCCGCAAAGCCCGCAGCCCCACGGGTTGTTTCGCCAGGCGAGCGGCTGCCAAAGAGCTTTCCAACGAGGCACAGCTTTCCCTCCTGACTCTTCGGGCGTGGGAGCTGGCGCCAGAGCCGCGGCCCTACTGGAAAATGCTTCGCAGGCTGGCGCGGCAGCGCCACGTGGGCGCCGGTAGCGCCAAGGATGACGGCCGCTGCAAAGCCCGCAGCCCCACGGGCTGTGGGGCCACGCGAGCGGCTGCCAAAGAGCTTTCCAACGAGGCACGGCTTTCCCTCCTGGCTCTTTAGGCGTGGGAGCTGTCGCCAGAGCCGCGGCCCTACCGGAAAATGCTTCGCAGGCTCGTGCGGCGGCGCCACGTGGGCGCCAGTGGCGCCAAGGCTGACGGCCGGCGCAAAGCCCGCAGCCCCACGGGCTGTTTCCCCAGGTGAGCGGCTGCCAAAGAGCTTTCCAACGAGGCACGGCTTTCCCTCCTGGCTCTTCGGGCGTGGGAGCTGTCGCCAGAGCCGCGGCCCTGTCGGAAAATGCTTCGCAGGCTGGTGGGGCAGCGCCACGTGGGCGCCGGTGGCAGGGAGGTTGACGGCCGCCACAAAGCCCGCAGCCCCACGGGCTGTGGGGCCACGCGAGCGGCTGCCAAAGAGATTTCCAACGAGGCATGGCTTTCCCTCCTGGCTCTTCGGGCTTGGGAGCTGTCGTCAGAGCCGCAGCCCTACCGGAAAATGCTTCGCAAGCTGGCGCGGCAGCGCCACATGGGCGCCGGTGGCGCCGAGGCTGCCGGCCGCCGCAAAGCCCGCAGCCCCACGGGCTGTGGGGCTACGCGAGCGGCTGCCAAAGAGCTTTCCAACGAGGCATGGCTTTCCCTCCTGGCTCTTCGGGCGTGGGAGCTGTCGTCAGAGCCGCGGCCCTACCGGAAAATGCTTCGCAGGCTTGTGCGGCGGCGCCACGTGGGCGCCGGTGGCGCGGAGGCTGACGGCCGCCGCAAAGCCCGCAGCCCCATGGGCTGTGGGGCCACACAAGCGGCTGACAAAGAGCTTTCCAACGAGGCACGGCTTTCCCTCCTGGCTCTTCGTGCTTGGGAGCTGTCGCCAGAGCCGCGGCCCTACAGGAAAATGCTTCGCAGGCTAGTGGGGCGGCGCCACGTGGGCGCTGGTGGCTCCGAGGCTGACGGCCGCCGCAAAGACCGCAGCCCCACGGGCTGTGGGGCCACGCAAGCGGCTGCCAAAGAGCTTTCCAACGAGACACGGCTTTCCCTCCTGGCTCTTCGGGCTTGGGAGTTGTCGTCAGAGCCGTGGCCCTACTGGAAAATGCTTCGCAAGCTGGCGCGGCGGCGCCATGTGGGCGCCGGTGGCGCCGAGGCTGACGGCCGCCGCAAAGCCCGCAGCCCCACGGGCTGTGAGACCACGCGAGAGGCTGCCAAAGAGCTTTCCAACGAGGCACGGCTTTCCCTCCTGGCTCTTCGGGCGTGGGAGCTGTCACTAGAGCGGCGGCCCTACCGAAAAATGCTTCGCAGGCTAGCGCGGCTGCACCTGGTGGGCGCCGGTGGCGGGGAGGCTGACGGCCGCCACAAAGCCCGCAGCCCCACGGGCTGTGGGGCCACGCGAGCGGTTGCCAAAGAGCTTTCCAACGAGGCACGGCTTTCCCTCCTGGCTCTTCGGGCGTGGGAGCTGTCGCCAGAGCCCCGGCCCTACCGGAAAATGCTTCGCAGGCTGGCGCGGCTGCACCTGGTGGGTGCCGGTGGCGGGGAGGCTGACGGCCGCCGCAAAGCCCGCAGCCCCACGGGCTGTGGGGCCACGCGAGCGGTTGCCAAAGAGCTTTCCAACGAGGCACGGCTTTCCCTCCTGGCTCTTCGGGCGTGGGAGCTGTCGCCAGAGCCGCGGCCCTACCGGAAAATGCTTCGCAGGCTGGTGCGGTGGAGCCACGTGGGCGCCGGTGGCCCCGAGGCTGACGGCCGCCGCAAAGCCCGCAGCCCCACGGGCTGGTTCGCCAGGCGAGCGGCTGCCAAAGAGCTTTCCAACGAGGCACGGCTTTCCCTCCTGGCTCTTCGGGCGTGGGAGCTGTCGCAAGAGCCGCGGCCCTACCGGAAAATGCTTCACAGGCTGGCGCGGCTGTAGCTGGTGGGCGCCGGTGGCGCTGAGGCTGACGGCCGCCGCAAAGCCCGCAGCCCCACGGGCTGTGGGGCCACGCGAGCGGCTGCCAAAGAGCTTTCCAACGAGGCACGGCTTTCCCTCCTTGCTGTTCGGGCGTGGGAGCTGTCGCCAGAGCCGCGGCCCTACAGGAAAATGCTTCGCAGGCTGGCGCGGCGGCGCCACGTGGGCGCCGTTGGCAGCGAGGCTGACGGCCGCCGCAAAGCCCGCAGCCCCACAGGCTGTTTCGCCAGGCGAGCGGCTGCCAAAGAGCTTTCCAACGAGGCACGGCTTTCCGTCCTGGCTCTTCGGGCATGGGAGCTGTCGCCAGAGCCGCGGCCCTACCGGAAAATGCTTCGCAGGCTGGCGCGGCGGCGCCAGGTGGGCGCTGGTGGCTCCGAGGCTGACGGCCGCCGCAAAGCCCGCAGCCCCACGGGCTGTGGGGCCACGCGAGCGGCTGCCAAAGAGCTTTCCAGCGAGGCACGGCTTTCCCTCCTGGCTCTTCGGGCGTGGGAGCTGTCGCCAGAGCCGCGGCCCTACCGGAAAATGCTTCGCAGGCTGGTGGGGCGGCGCCAGGTGGGCGCTGGTGGCTCCGAGGCTGACGGCCGCCGCAAAGCCCGCAGCCCCACGGGCTGTGGGGCCACGCGAGCGGCTGCCAAAGAGCTTTCCAGCGAGGCACGGCTTTCCCTCCTGGCTCTTCGGGCGTGGGAGCTGTCGCCAGAGACGCGGCCCTACCGGAAAATGCTTCGCAGGCTGGTGGGGCGGCGCCACGTGGGCGCTGGTGGCTCCAAGGCTGACGGCCGCCGCAAAGACCGCAGCCCCAAGGGCTGTGGGGCCACGGAAGCGGCTGCCAAAGAGCTTTCCAACAAGGCACGGCTTTCCCTCCTGGCTCTTCGGGCTTGGGAGTTGTCGTCAGAGCCGTGGCCCTACTGGAAAATGCTTCGCAAGCTGGCGCGGCGGCGCCACGTGGGCGCCGGTGGCGCCGAGGCTGACGGCCACCGCAAAGCCCGCAGCCCCACGGGCTGTGAGACCACGCGAGAGGCTGCCAAAGAGCTTTCCAACGAGGCACGGCTTTCCCTCCTGGCTCTTCGGGCGTGGGAGCTGTCGCCAGAGCCGCGGCCCTACCGGAAAATGCTTCGCAAGCTGGCGCGGCTGCACCTGGTGGGCGCCGGTGGCGGGGAGGCTGACGGCCGCCACAAAGCCCGCAGCCCCACGGGCTGTGGGGCCACGCGAGCGGCTGCCAAAGAGCTTTCCAGCGAGGCACGGCTTTCCCTCCTGGCTCTTCGGGCGTGGGAGCTGTCGCCAGAGCCGCGGCCCTACCGGAAAATGCTTCGCAGGCTGGTGCGGCGGCGCCAGGTGGGCGCTGGTGGCTCCGAGGCTGACGGCCGCCGCAAAGCCCGCAGCCCCACGGGCTGTGGGTCCACGCGAGCGGCTGCCAAAGAGCTTTCCAACGAGGCACGGCTTTCCCTCCCGGCTCTTCGGGCGTGGGAGCTGTCGCCAGAGCCACGGCCCTACCAGAAAATGGTTTGGAGGCTGGCGCGGCGGCACCACCTCGGGCTGCGGGCTTTCCTGCTGCCTTCAGAGTCTCACAGCCACCCTTTCCCACTTGGCACCACGCCAGCCTCTAGCATTTCTATTATTAAGTCAAGACAGTGTACGACTTAACATCATACAGAGCGCTACACATCAATACATGCTCAAATTAAGCATAGCCACTGGAAAAATTGGCAATACAGTGCCATCGTATGTTACCAAGTGTCACATCTCTTTGAAGACAATGACAGAGCGATGCAACGTCAAGCGCAACACAGTACTGGGCCGTGCGAGGCAATACGCCGTCACAGAATCACCAATAGAGAAATTCACAACGGAGTGCAGTCTTACGATAGAATCTCTAAAGCCACCGTTAAGCCAGTGACAGGCGGTACAATGCCACACGTTACAGTATACAGGGCAGTACAACCCGATTCGCAGACAAATAAATTAGAGCAAATTACAAGACTCCCAATACAGTACAGTACAATGCCAGACCGTCTCAGATGTCGGTCAAGACAATGCCAGGGCAATGCAGTGCAAGACATAACATTATACAGGTCAGTACAAGGCAATACGCAGTCAAATGAAGAACAGTAAACTACAATACCCAAACCACACTGGCAAACAATGGCAAACAATCACACACGTCGGTCGAGACAATGACAACGCGAGACAGAACACCGTGCAGGGCAGCGCAAGGCAGTACACAGTCAAATAGAGAACAGCTGACCAGAAAACCCGCACTACGCTGCCGTACGATCTCAAAACATCTCGGATGGCAGTCAAGGCAATTACAGGGCAAGACAAAGCACTACGTCGCAGTACACAAGGCAGTACAAGGCAATACTCAGTCAAATAAATAACAGACAGTCACAAAATTCACAGTGCAGTGAATTCACATGGGTCAGATGGCAACCAAAAGAAGGACAGGGCAATACAAGGCGAGAGGTAACCCAATACGGGGCCGGACAAGGCAATATGCAGTTGTGGCGGGTGGAGCGATTCACTTCAGTCCTGAGAGAAGTAGAGAAACATTTAGAAACATCAACACAGTGTTTCGACAAAGGCAGCAGTGAACGTAACATCCCTTTACCAGGTTCCGTGGCCACGTACCCCAGATCATTTATTGCACAGGGGCCAGGGTCAGACGAGCTGTTAGGGAGACCCTCCCGTCGAGCCACAACCCCCTTGCTTTCTAAACTCCTTCTTGAAGAGCAGTCTAAGTGCGGCTGGATCCAATTCCTAGCCCTGGACTTGGGCACCGGTTCACCTCTAAAGGATTGTATCCGCGCCATCAACCCTTTATATCACTGAGCTAAGGCTACGAGGTTTAGCGTGGTATTAGTCACTTACCGAGACTCTGTTGCGGCAAGGGATCTCTCAGCCTTGAGGAGCAGAACCTGAAGCAAGCGTCCCCGCTCAAGGGCACATCCTGGTGCTATGACAGACTATGACAGGCAATACTATGACAGGGCAATACAATGCGAGACGTAACTTTACACAGGGCAGTACAAGGCCAATACACAGTCAAATAGGGAATGACCGATCACAAAATTGATGCACGGTCAAATAGAGTACAACAGCCTAAGAAGCCCTCAATACAGTGCCTGTCAACGCCAGAATACATCAGATGGCTCGCAGCACGGTGAGAGGGCAATACGACGCAAGACTCAGGAAAATACAGGGCAGTACAAAGCAATACGTAGTCAAATATAGAACAGCCGATCAAAAACACCCTCAGTTCGGTGCGGTACAACCCCAGAGAGTGTAAAAGGACAGTTAAGACTATTTCATGGCAACACAACGCACAATGTAACACAATACAGGTTGCTACAACACGATACAGAATAATATAGGAAACAACCCATCAAAACGCCACAATACGGTGCAGTACGATCCCACACGGTCTCGGGTGGCAGTCAAAACAACTATAGGGCGACACGATCCAAGATGCAACATTACACGACAGAGCAGAACTGAAGACGCAGTCAACTAAATACCAACCAATTAGAAGAACCGCAATACAGTGCGGGAGAAAACAAAAATAAATGGAGATGCCAGTCAAGACAATGACAGAGCAATACAAGGCAAGAAATAACGCAATACAGGGCAGTACAGTGAAATACACGGTCAAATAAATAACTGATTAAGTATCCCGCAATACCGTGCGATGCAATGCCAAAACGCGTGAGACAGCAGTCGAGGCAGTGACAGAGCTATACAATGGAAGACGTAACAATGCAGGGCTGTACAACACCAAAATGTATCAGATGGCACTCAGAACAATAACATGGCGATACAATGCAAGCCGCAACACAATACAAGGTGGTAACAAGGCAATACACGGTCAAACACAGACTAACGAATAAAACCTGCACAATACGGATCGCTGCAATCCCAGAACATCTAAAGTGACAGTGAACGGAATGACGGGGCAGTACAATGCAAGATACAACACTAGACAGGGCAATACGCATTCAAATAACGCACAACCGATTAAAAAACCCACAATACACACCAGTACAATGCCGGAACAGATCAGATGGCAGTCCGGGCAAATAGAGGACAATACAATGCCAAACGTGATGCCATACAGGGCCGGACAAGGCAATACGCAGTTGTGGCAGGCCGAGCGGCTAACTTCGCTTCTAAGAGAGAAGCGGTGAAACATTCAGAAACATCAACACAGTGATTCTCCAAAGGCAGCAGCGCATGTGACGGCGCTTTACCAGATTCCATATGGCCACGCACCCCGGATTATTTACTGCCTAGGGGCCAGGGTCAGACAAGCTGTCAGGGAGACCCTCCCGTTGAGTCACGAGGCTCGGAAAGGACCCCCTTGCTTTCTAAACTCCTTCTCGGAGAGGAGTCTAGGTGCGGCTGGATCCAATTCCTAGCCCCGGACTTAGGCAACGGTTCACCTCTAAAGGATTGTATCTGCGCCATCGACCCTTTATATCACTGAGCTAAGGCTACAAGGTTTTGTATGCTATTAGTCACTTACTGAGAATCTGTTGCGGCAAGGCATCTCTATCTCGAGGAGCAGAACCTTAATTGAGCGTCCCTGCTCAAGGGGAGATCCTGGCACGGAGGCCCCTGCCATGCAGAAGTCAAAAGGCTCTTGGGCTGTCCACTATTTATGGGGTAAGCTAATTGACTTATAGTCACATCAGCACAGGAACAAAATATCTAGGTCCCCACTGTGTTGCCAACCATCCCCCAACTTCAAGTACCACTCAGAACAACTCCATGGATGATTGGGGCGCCAAAACGAAGGGGCGCCCACACCACCCCAGCAGTCAAATAAGGAACAACCAATGGAACTTTCACAATAAATAAGTACAATCCCAGACAGTCCAAAGTAACAGCCAAGACAACGACAGACCAATACAGTGCAAGACCTAACATCACACAGAGCAGTAAAAGGCAACGCGCAGCCAAGTCAAGAACAGTTAAAATACCCATAATCCAGTGCAGCACTATGACACTGTCCCAAAACGCAGTCAAAACAATGACAGAGTAATGCAACACGAGCTGTAACACAATACAGGGCAGCACAAAGCAATACACAGTCACACAAAGAACAGCCAATTACAAAACCCACAACAGAACGCCCTACGATCTCAGGAAGTCTCAGAGGGCAGTCACGGCAAATACAGGGCAATACGGTGCAAGATAACACAATACAGGCCACTGCCAGCCAATACTCAGTCAAATAAATAACAGACAGTCAAAAAATTCACAATGCAGTGCACTACTATGACACCATGGGTCAGGTGGCAATCATGACAACGATAGGGCAATACAAGGCAAGACGTAACCCAACACGGGGCCGGACAAGGCAATATGCAGTTGTGGCAGGTGGAGCCATTCACTTCACTCCTAAGAGAAAAGTAGAGAAACATTCAGAAACATCAACACAGTGATTCTCCAAAGGCAGCAGTGCGCATGACGGCGCTTTATCAGGTTCCGTGGCCACGGACCCTGGATTATTTCCTGCCTAGGGGCCAGGGTCAGACGAGCTGTCAGGGAGACCCTCCCGTTGAGTCACGAGGCTCGGAAAGGACCCCCTTGCTTTCTAAACTCCTTCTCGGAGAGGAGTCTAGGTGCGGCTGGATCCAATTCCTAGCTCGGAGAGGACCCCCTTGCTTTCTAAACTCCTTCTCGGAGAGGAGTCTAGGTGCGGCTGGATCCAATTCCTAGCCCCGGACTTGGGCAACGGTTCACCTCTAAAGGATTATGTCTGTGCCGTCAACCCTTTACATGGCTCATAAAAAACAGCTGATGAAGGAAGTGACAATATGGTGGCCTACAACGGCAGAATAGATCAGATGACAATCAAGACAACAACAGAGCAATACAATGGAAGACGTAACACCACACGGGGCCGGACAAGGCAATACACAGCCACATCAGAACCCATGAGAGACATCAAACTACAGTCCAGACCTAGGACAGATTCTCTAACGTGACCGTCAAGACGACAGGGCAATGCAATGCAAGATGTAACACAGGCCATATGCAGTTGTGGCGGGCGCAATGATAAAATTCACTCCTAAGAGAGAGGTAGAGAAACATTAACAAACATAACAGTGATTCACTAAAGGTAGCGGCGCACGTGATGGCACTTTACCAGGTTCCATATGGCCACGCACCCCGGGTCATTTACTGCCTCAGGGCCAGGGTCTGACACGCTGTCTGGGAGACCCTCCTGTTGAGTCACGAGGCTCGGAAAGGACCCCCTTGCTTTCTAAACTCCTTCTCCGAGAGGAGTCTAGGTGCGGCTGGATCCCATCCTCGCCCCGGACTTGGGCAACGGTTCACCTCTAAAGGATCATATCTGCGTGATCAAACCCTTCGTATCGCTCAGCTAAGATGGCAAAGTCTGGCATGCTGTTAGTCACTTACCCAGAATCTGTTGCGGCAAGGCTTCTCTCAACCTAGAGGAGCAGAACCTTAAGTGAGTGTCCCCGGGAAACGCTGGCAAACAGGCCGCTGCCTTGCAAGAAAGCTCAAAGGGCTCTTGGTCTGTCCGCTAGGTCTATAGCAAGCTAACTGACTCACAGTGTCTTGACTCTGGTGCCAGCCACCCCACAAAGTTCAAGTGCCACTCGTAGCGACTCCTGCTGGTCGTTATAGCTCGAGCAGCAGCCTGGAGGAAAAAGGGGGGTGACATCGCAACAGCGGTCAAATACAGAACAACCGGTTAAAAATTGCACAATACTGTGCCAGAGACTCTAAAATAACTGGCAAGACAACGACAGGGCAACACCATGCAAGATCTAACCTTACACAGGGCAGTACAAGGCAACATACAATCAAATGCAGAGCAGACAATGAAAGAATTGACGGTACGGTGCCATACAACGGTAGAATATATCAGATGTCGGTCACCACAATGACAGAGCAATACAAGGCAAGACGTAACGCGATACGGGGCCCTACCAGGCGACACAGTCAAGGAAACAACAACCCATGAAAGAATTCACAATACAGCGCGGTCCTAGGACGGAACGTGTAAAATGACCGTCGAGACAGTGACAGGGCAATACAATGCAAGACACAACACCATACCAGGTGGTAACAAGGCAACATGCAGCCAAACGAAGAACAACCGATTAAGAAACCCAGCATACGTTCAACTGTAATACCAGAAAACATCAGAAGGCAGTCAAGACAACGACAGCACACTATAACATGAGAAGTAACACAACACACAGCAGTACAAGGCATTACACAGTCAAATAAAGAAGAACCGATTAAAAACCACACAATACAGTGCGGTGCGATGCCAGAGTGGATCAGAAGGCAGTCGAGACTATGATGGGGCAATATAATGCAAGATGTTACACAATACAGGGCGGTACAAGGCATTAGAAAGCCAGATGAAGAACAACCGATTAAAAAACCCGCAATACAGCGTGGTACGAGGCCCGAACAGATCAGAAGGCAGTCAAGGCTACGACGGGGCAATATAACACGAGACATAACGCAATAGAGGGCGGTACAAGGCATTACACAGTCAAAGAACAACCGATTAAAAAAAAAAAACCACGCAACACGGTGTGATACGATGCCAGAATAGATCACAGAGCAATCAAGAGCGTGACGGGGCAACACGATGCGAAACCGATACTGAGTGAGGCGGAGCAATACTATTTCAAATATACAAGAACATAGTACGGAACCAAATTCTTAAGCGTACGACACAAGACCATCTCAAATGGCAGTCAAGGAAGTTACCGAGCAACGTAATCCCGATTTGCACAAAATGGTGCCATCAGGCACCATCACGTCCGTCAACACTAAGTTGTACTGCAATATCCCCCGCATCACACGCGCCGTACCCTTCTGCTCACCTGCTCCGCATGGATTCTGGGTTTGGACTTTGTGGCACACTCTGGTTCTGGCACCTAAAACACCTAAGACACACAATATTACTCTTGAGCTTACGGGAAACCACCACCCCCATGCGCTACCTCTCTGCTACCCAGCTCACCTCCAACGCTCGTCCGGCTCCGGATGCCTGCGGCGCCTGCAAAACCAAAGACAAACACTCCCCTGAGCCGCAATGTAGCACTGGGCTATTAGACGCCAACGTGTCCACAACCGCCTCACTTGCTGGGACTACTCAGTGGGTGCGCAGCATCGCCCCTCTGACCCTGCATGTCACACCAACCGAAGAAACACACGCCGAGATACTGCCCAAAACCCTACCAAATTCCCCATCTCCCACTCCCTCACCTTGCCCGCCCATCCTCCCCCTCCTGGCTCTTCGGGCGTGGGAGCTGTCGCCAGAGCCGCGGCCCTACCGGAAAATGCTTCGCAGCCTGGTGAGGCGGTGACACATGGGCGCCGGTGGCAGCGAGGCTGACGGCCGCCGCAAAGCCCGCAGCCCCACAGGCTGTTTCGCCAGGCGAGCGGCTGCCAAAGAGCTTTCCAATGAGGCACGGCTTTCCCTCCTGGCTCTTCGGGCGTGGGAGCTGTCGCCAGAGCCACGGCCCTACCGGAAAATGCATGGCAGGGTGGCGCGGCTGTAGCTGGTAGGCGCCGGTGGCACTGAGGCTGACGGCCGCCGCAAAGCCCGCAGCCCCACGGGCTGTGGGGCCACGCGAGCGGCTGCCAAAGAGCTTTCCAACGAGGCACGGCTTTCCCTCCTGGCTCTTCGGGCGTGGGAGCTGTCGCCAGAGCCGCGGCCCTACAGGAAAATGCTTCGCAAGCTGGCGTGGCGGCGCCACGTGGGCGCCGGTGGCGCCGAGGCTGACGGCCGCCGCAAAGCCCGCAGCCCCACGGGCTGTGAGACCACGCGAGAGGCTGCCAAAGAGCTTTCCAACGAGGCACGGCTTTCCCTCCTGGCTCTTCGGGCGTGGGAGCTGTCGCCAGAGCCGCGGCCCTACTAGAAAATGCTTCGCAGGCTGGCGCGGCTGCACCTGGTGGGCGCCGGTGGCGGGGAGGCTGACGGCCGCCACAAAGCCCGCAGCCCCACGGGCTGTGGGGCCACGCGAGCGGCTGCCAAAGAGCTTTCCAACGAGGCACGGCTTTCCCTCCTGGCTCTTCGGGCGTGGGAGCTGTCGCCAGAGCCGCGGCCCTACCGGAAAATGCTTCGCAGGCTGGCGCGGCTGCACCTGGTGGGCGCCGGTGGCGGGGAGGCTGACGGCCGCCGCAAAGCCCGCAGCCCCACGGGCTGTGGGGCCACGTGAGCGGCTGCCAAATAGCTTTCCAACGAGGCACGGCTTTCCCTCCTGGCTCTTCGTGCTTGGGAGCTGTCGCCAGAGCCGCGGCCCTACCGGAAAATGGTTCGCAGGCTGGTGCGGTGGAGCCACGTTGGCGCCGGTGGCCCCGAGGCTGACGGCCGCCGCAAAGCCCGCAGCCCCACGGGCTGTTTCGCCAGGCGAGCGGCTGCCAAAGAGCTTTCCAACGAGGCATGGTTTTCTCTCCTGGCTCTTCGGGAGTGGGAGCTGTCGCCAGAGCCGCGGCCCTACCGGAAAATGCTCTGCATGCTGGCGCGGCAGCGCCACGTGGGCGCCGGTGGCAGCGAGGCTG
>NW_026961627.1:0-30844 GCF_963924245.1 Chroicocephalus ridibundus
AGACTCTCCAGAGAGCCGTCCTCAAAACCAACACACATCTTGACATATCTCCCTCATTGATCGCAGTGTCTCCAGGAACGGCATTCAAGGAGCCAGGAACTTTTCTCCCTACACTGTCCATTGAGTTGTCCTCAAAACCAATATACATCCTGCTATATCTCCCACATGGAAAGTGCCAGGAGGAGAAGTGGCGATTATGTTTAGACTTTCTCGGAACTGCTTCAAATCAACTAGATATCTTTGTGCTGTAAATCTCCCAACAGCCAAACGCAAAAGCAGCAAACATCTCGCTGTATGTCCCACATCCAAAGTGCCAAGAGAGAGCTTGCTCTCCCTGTCTTTGAGTACTGTTTTCGCTGTGCCGGTTACCTCTTTGCTAACATTCTCTTCAGCGCTGCAGGGAAACCAGGAACCACGTGGAGAAGGCACCCACACTGAAAGTGCCTGGAGGGAACATTGGGGCTTCTTCTCAGTGTCTCTGACATAGGGTTTCACTGTCCCGGGAAAGTCTCTGCTAACACCCTGCAGAGCGCTGTGCCCAATCTACAGAAACGTCTTGCGGTATCTCCTACAGGGAAAGTGCCAGGAGGGAACTGTCCATCTTGTTCTCAGTGTCTCTGAGAATTGCTCTGATTATCCCTGTGACCTCTTTGCTAAGACTCTCCAGAGAGCCGTCCTCAAAACCAACACACATCTTGACATATCTCCCTCATTGATCGCAGTGTCTCCAGGAACGGCATTCAAGGAGCCAGGAACTTTTCTCCCTACACTGTCCATTGAGTTGTCCTCAAAACCAATATACATCCTGCTATATCTCCCACATGGAAAGTGCCAGGAGGGAGAAGTGGCGATTATGTTTAGACTTTCTCGGAACTGCTTCAAATCAACTAGATATCTTTGTGCTGTAAATCTCCCAACAGCCAAACGCAAAAGCAGCAAACATCTCGCTGTATGTCCCACATCCAAAGTGCCAAGAGAGAGCTTGCTCTCCCTCTCTTTGAGTACTGTTTTCGCTGTCCCGGTTACCTCTTTGCTAACATTCTCTTCAGCGCTGCAGGGAAACCAGGAACCACGTGGAGAAGGCACCCACACTGAAAGTGCCTGGAGGGAACATTGGGGCTTCTTCTCAGTGTCTCTGACATAGGGTTTCACTGTCCCGGGAAAGTCTCTGCTAACACCCTGCAGAGCGCTGTGCCCAATCTACAGAAACGTCTTGCGGTATCTCCTACAGGGAAAGTGCCAGGAGGGAACTGTCCATCTTGTTCTCAGTGTCTCTGAGAATTGCTCTGATTATCCCTGTGACCTCTTTGCTAAGACTCTCCAGAGAGCCGTCCTCAAAACCAACACACATCTTGACATATCTCCCTCATTGATCGCAGTGTCTCCAGGAACGGCATTCAAGGAGCCAGGAACTTTTCTCCCTACACTGTCCATTGAGTTGTCCTCAAAACCAATATACATCCTGCTATATCTCCCACATGGAAAGTGCCAGGAGGGAGAAGTGGCGATTATGTTTAGACTTTCTCGGAACTGCTTCAAATCAACTAGATATCTTTGTGCTGTAAATCTCCCAACAGCCAAACGCAAAAGCAGCAAACATCTCGCTGTATGTCCCACATCCAAAGTGCCAAGAGAGAGCTTGCTCTCCCTGTCTTTGAGTACTGTTTTCGCTGTGCCGGTTACCTCTTTGCTAACATTCTCTTCAGCGCTGCAGGGAAACCAGGAACCACGTGGAGAAGGCACCCACACTGAAAGTGCCTGGAGGGAACATTGGGGCTTCTTCTCAGTGTCTCTGACATAGGGTTTCACTGTCCCGGGAAAGTCTCTGCTAACACCCTGCAGAGCGCTGTGCCCAATCTACAGAAACGTCTTGCGGTATCTCCTACAGGGAAAGTGCCAGGAGGGAACTGTCCATCTTGTTCTCAGTGTCTCTGAGAATTGCTCTGATTATCCCTGTGACCTCTTTGCTAAGACTCTCCAGAGAGCCGTCCTCAAAACCAACACACATCTTGACATATCTCCCTCATTGATCGCAGTGTCTCCAGGAACGGCATTCAAGGAGCCAGGAACTTTTCCCTACACTGTCCATTGAGTTGTCCTCAAAACCAATATACATCCTGCTATATCTCCCACATGGAAAGTGCCAGGAGGGAGAAGTGGCGATTATGTTTAGACTTTCTCGGAACTGCTTCAAATCAACTAGATAACTTTGTGCTGTAAATCTCCCAACAGCCAAACGCAAAAGCAGCAAACATCTCGCTGTATGTCCCACATCCAAAGTGCCAAGAGAGAGCTTGCTCTCCCTCTCTTTGAGTACTGTTTTCGCTGTGCCGGTTACCTCTTTGCTAACATTCTCTTCAGCGCTGCAGGGAAACCAGGAACCACGTGGAGAAGGCACCCACACTGAAAGTGCCTGGAGGGAACATTGGGGCTTCTTCTCAGTGTCTCTGACATAGGGTTTCACTGTCCCGGGAAAGTCTCTGCTAACACCCTGCAGAGCGCTGTGCCCAATCTACAGAAACGTCTTGCGGTATCTCCTACAGGGAAAGTGCCAGGAGGGAACTGTCCATCTTGTTCTCAGTGTCTCTGAGAATTGCTCTGATTATCCCTGTGACCTCTTTGCTAAGACTCTCCAGAGAGCCGTCCTCAAAACCAACACACATCTTGACATATCTCCCACATTGATCGCAGTGTCTCCAGGAACGGCATTCAAGGAGCCAGGAACTTTTCTCCCTACACTGTCCATTGAGTTGTCCTCAAAACAATATACATCCTGCTATATCTCCCACATGGAAAGTGCCAGGAGGGAGAAGTGGCGATTATGTTTAGACTTTCTCGGAACTGCTTCAAATCAACTAGATATCTTTGTGCTGTAAATCTCCCAACAGCCAAACGCAAAAGCAGCAAACATCTCGCTGTATGTCCCACATCCAAAGTGCCAAGAGAGAGCTTGCTCTCCCTCTCTTTGAGTACTGTTTTCACTGTCCCGGTTACCTCTTTGCTAACATTCTCTTCAGCGCTGCAGGGAAACCAGGAACCACGTGGAGAAGGCACCCACACTGAAAGTGCCTGGAGGGAACATTGGGGCTTCTTCTCAGTGTCTCTGACATAGGGTTTCACTGTCCCGGGAAAGTCTCTGCTAACACCCTGCAGAGCGCTGTGCCCAATCTACAGAAACGTCTTGCGGTATCTCCTACAGGGAAAGTGCCAGGAGGGAACTGTCCATCTTGTTCTCAGTGTCTCTGAGAATTGCTCTGATTATCCTGTGACCTCTTTGCTAAGACTCTCCAGAGAGCCGTCCTCAAAACCAACACACATCTTGACATATCTCCCTCATTGATCGCAGTGTCTCCAGGAACGGCATTCAAGGAGCCAGGAACTTTTCTCCCTACACTGTCCATTGAGTTGTCCTCAAAACCAATATACATCCTGCTATATCTCCCACATGGAAAGTGCCAGGAGGGAGAAGTGGCGATTATGTTTAGACTTTCTCGGAACTGCTTCAAATCAACTAGATATCTTTGTGCTGTAAATCTCCCAACAGCCAAACGCAAAAGCAGCAAACATCTCGCTGTATGTCCCACATCCAAAGTGCCAAGAGAGAGCTTGCTCTCCCTGTCTTTGAGTACTGTTTTCGCTGTGCCGGTTACCTCTTTGCTAACATTCTCTTCAGCGCTGCAGGGAAACCAGGAACCACGTGGAGAAGGCACCCACACTGAAAGTGCCTGGAGGGAACATTGGGGCTTCTTCTCAGTGTCTCTGACATAGGGTTTCACTGTCCCGGGAAAGTCTCTGCTAACACCCTGCAGAGCGCTGTGCCCAATCTACAGAAACGTCTTGCGGTATCTCCTACAGGGAAAGTGCCAGGAGGGAACTGTCCATCTTGTTCTCAGTGTCTCTGAGAATTGCTCTGATTATCCCTGTGACCTCTTTGCTAAGACTCTCCAGAGAGCCGTCCTCAAAACCAACACACATCTTGACATATCTCCCTCATTGATCGCAGTGTCTCCAGGAACGGCATTCAAGGAGCCAGGAACTTTTCTCCCTACACTGTCCATTGAGTTGTCCTCAAAACCAATATACATCCTGCTATATCTCCCACATGGAAAGTGCCAGGAGGGAGAAGTGGCGATTATGTTTAGACTTTCTCGGAACTGCTTCAAATCAACTAGATATCTTTGTGCTGTAAATCTCCCAACAGCCAAACGCAAAAGCAGCAAACATCTCGCTGTATGTCCCACATCCAAAGTGCCAAGAGAGAGCTTGCTCTCCCTGTCTTTGAGTACTGTTTTCGCTGTGCCGGTTACCTCTTTGCTAACATTCTCTTCAGCGCTGCAGGGAAACCAGGAACCACGTGGAGAAGGCACCCACACTGAAAGTGCCTGGAGGGAACATTGGGGCTTCTTCTCAGTGTCTCTGACATAGGGTTTCACTGTCCCGGGAAAGTCTCTGCTAACACCCTGCAGAGCGCTGTGCCCAATCTACAGAAACGTCTTGCGGTATCTCCTACAGGGAAAGTGCCAGGAGGGAACTGTCCATCTTGTTCTCAGTGTCTCTGAGAATTGGCTCTGATTATCCCTGTGACCTCTTTGCTAAGACTCTCCAGAGAGCCGTCCTCAAAACCAACACACATCTTGACATATCTCCCACATTGATCGCAGTGTCTCCAGGAACGGCATTCAAGGAGCCAGGAACTTTTCTCCCTACACTGTCCATTGAGTTGTCCTCAAAACCAATATACATCCTGCTATATCTCCCACATGGAAAGTGCCAGGAGGGAGAAGTGGCGATTATGTTTAGACTTTCTCGGAACTGCTTCAAATCAACTAGATATCTTTGTGCTGTAAATCTCCCAACAGCCAAACGCAAAAGCAGCAAACATCTCGCTGTATGTCCCACATCCAAAGTGCCAAGAGAGAGCTTGCTCTCCCTGTCTTTGAGTACTGTTTTCACTGTCCCGGTTACCTCTTTGCTAACATTCTCTTCAGCGCTGCAGGGAAACCAGGAACCACGTGGAGAAGGCACCCACACTGAAAGTGCCTGGAGGGAACATTGGGGCTTCTTCTCAGTGTCTCTGACATAGGGTTTCACTGTCCCGGGAAAGTCTCTGCTAACACCCTGCAGAGCGCTGTGCCCAATCTACAGAAACGTCTTGCGGTATCTCCTACAGGGAAAGTGCCAGGAGGGAACTGTCCATCTTGTTCTCAGTGTCTCTGAGAATTGCTCTGATTATCCCTGTGACCTCTTTGCTAAGACTCTCCAGAGAGCCGTCCTCAAAACCAACACACATCTTGACATATCTCCCTCATTGATCGCAGTGTCTCCAGGAACGGCATTCAAGGAGCCAGGAACTTTTCTCCCTACACTGTCCATTGAGTTGTCCTCAAAACCAATATACATCCTGCTATATCTCCCACATGGAAAGTGCCAGGAGGGAGAAGTGGCGATTATGTTTAGACTTTCTCGGAACTGCTTCAAATCAACTAGATATCTTTGTGCTGTAAATCTCCCAACAGCCAAACGCAAAAGCAGCAAACATCTCGCTGTATGTCCCACATCCAAAGTGCCAAGAGAGAGCTTGCTCTCCCTGTCTTTGAGTACTGTTTTCGCTGTGCCGGTTACCTCTTTGCTAACATTCTCTTCAGCGCTGCAGGGAAACCAGGAACCACGTGGAGAAGGCACCCACACTGAAAGTGCCTGGAGGGAACATTGGGGCTTCTTCTCAGTGTCTCTGACATAGGGTTTCACTGTCCCGGGAAAGTCTCTGCTAACACCCTGCAGAGCGCTGTGCCCAATCTACAGAAACGTCTTGCGGTATCTCCTACAGGGAAAGTGCCAGGAGGGAACTGTCCATCTTGTTCTCAGTGTCTCTGAGAATTGCTCTGATTATCCCTGTGACCTCTTTGCTAAGACTCTCCAGAGAGCCGTCCTCAAAACCAACACACATCTTGACATATCTCCCTCATTGATCGCAGTGTCTCCAGGAACGGCATTCAAGGAGCCAGGAACTTTTCTCCCTACACTGTCCATTGAGTTGTCCTCAAAACCAATATACATCCTGCTATATCTCCCACATGGAAAGTGCCAGGAGGGAGAAGTGGCGATTATGTTTAGACTTTCTCGGAACTGCTTCAAATCAACTAGATATCTTTGTGCTGTAAATCTCCCAACAGCCAAACGCAAAAGCAGCAAACATCTCGCTGTATGTCCCACATCCAAAGTGCCAAGAGAGAGCTTGCTCTCCCTCTCTTTGAGTACTGTTTTCGCTGTCCCGGTTACCTCTTTGCTAACATTCTCTTCAGCGCTGCAGGGAAACCAGGAACCACGTGGAGAAGGCACCCACACTGAAAGTGCCTGGAGGGAACATTGGGGCTTCTTCTCAGTGTCTCTGACATAGGGTTTCACTGTCCCGGGAAAGTCTCTGCTAACACCCTGCAGAGCGCTGTGCCCAATCTACAGAAACGTCTTGCGGTATCTCCTACAGGGAAAGTGCCAGGAGGGAACTGTCCATCTTGTTCTCAGTGTCTCTGAGAATTGCTCTGATTATCCCTGTGACCTCTTTGCTAAGACTCTCCAGAGAGCCGTCCTCAAAACCAACACACATCTTGACATATCTCCCTCATTGATCGCAGTGTCTCCAGGAACGGCATTCAAGGAGCCAGGAACTTTTCTCCCTACACTGTCCATTGAGTTGTCCTCAAAACCAATATACATCCTGCTATATCTCCCACATGGAAAGTGCCAGGAGGGAGAAGTGGCGATTATGTTTAGACTTTCTCGGAACTGCTTCAAATCAACTAGATATCTTTGTGCTGTAAATCTCCCAACAGCCAAACGCAAAAGCAGCAAACATCTCGCTGTATGTCCCACATCCAAAGTGCCAAGAGAGAGCTTGCTCTCCCTCTCTTTGAGTACTGTTTTCACTGTCCCGGTTACCTCTTTGCTAACATTCTCTTCAGCGCTGCAGGGAAACCAGGAACCACGTGGAGAAGGCACCCACACTGAAAGTGCCTGGAGGGAACATTGGGGCTTCTTCTCAGTGTCTCTGACATAGGGTTTCACTGTCCCGGGAAAGTCTCTGCTAACACCCTGCAGAGCGCTGTGCCCAATCTACAGAAACGTCTTGCGGTATCTCCTACAGGGAAAGTGCCAGGAGGGAACTGTCCATCTTGTTCTCAGTGTCTCTGAGAATTGCTCTGATTATCCCTGTGACCTCTTTGCTAAGACTCTCCAGAGAGCCGTCCTCAAAACCAACACACATCTTGACATATCTCCCACATTGATCGCAGTGTCTCCAGGAACGGCATTCAAGGAGCCAGGAACTTTTCTCCCTACACTGTCCATTGAGTTGTCCTCAAAACCAATATACATCCTGCTATATCTCCCACATGGAAAGTGCCAGGAGGGAGAAGTGGCGATTATGTTTAGACTTTCTCGGAACTGCTTCAAATCAACTAGATATCTTTGTGCTGTAAATCTCCCAACAGCCAAACGCAAAAGCAGCAAACATCTCGCTGTATGTCCCACATCCAAAGTGCCAAGAGAGAGCTTGCTCTCCCTCTCTTTGAGTACTGTTTTCGCTGTGCCGGTTACCTCTTTGCTAACATTCTCTTCAGCGCTGCAGGGAAACCAGGAACCACGTGGAGAAGGCACCCACACTGAAAGTGCCTGGAGGGAACATTGGGGCTTCTTCTCAGTGTCTCTGACATAGGGTTTCACTGTCCCGGGAAAGTCTCTGCTAACACCCTGCAGAGCGCTGTGCCCAATCTACAGAAACGTCTTGCGGTATCTCCTACAGGGAAAGTGCCAGGAGGGAACTGTCCATCTTGTTCTCAGTGTCTCTGAGAATTGCTCTGATTATGCCTGTGACCTCTTTGCTAAGACTCTCCAGAGAGCCGTCCTCAAAACCAACACACATCTTGACATATCTCCCACATTGATCGCAGTGTCTCCAGGAACGGCATTCAAGGAGCCAGGAACTTTTCTCCCTACACTGTCCATTGAGTTGTCCTCAAAACCAATATACATCCTGCTATATCTCCCACATGGAAAGTGCCAGGAGGGAGAAGTGGCGATTATGTTTAGACTTTCTCGGAACTGCTTCAAATCAACTAGATATCTTTGTGCTGTAAATCTCCCAACAGCCAAACGCAAAAGCAGCAAACATCTCGCTGTATGTCCCACATCCAAAGTGCCAAGAGAGAGCTTGCTCTCCCTGTCTTTGAGTACTGTTTTCGCTGTGCCGGTTACCTCTTTGCTAACATTCTCTTCAGCGCTGCAGGGAAACCAGGAACCACGTGGAGAAGGCACCCACACTGAAAGTGCCTGGAGGGAACATTGGGGCTTCTTCTCAGTGTCTCTGACATAGGGTTTCACTGTCCCGGGAAAGTCTCTGCTAACACCCTGCAGAGCGCTGTGCCCAATCTACAGAAACGTCTTGCGGTATCTCCTACAGGGAAAGTGCCAGGAGGGAACTGTCCATCTTGTTCTCAGTGTCTCTGAGAATTGCTCTGATTATCCCTGTGACCTCTTTGCTAAGACTCTCCAGAGAGCCGTCCTCAAAACCAACACACATCTTGACATATCTCCCACATTGATCGCAGTGTCTCCAGGAACGGCATTCAAGGAGCCAGGAACTTTTCTCCCTACACTGTCCATTGAGTTGTCCTCAAAACCAATATACATCCTGCTATATCTCCCACATGGAAAGTGCCAGGAGGGAGAAGTGGCGATTATGTTTAGACTTTCTCGGAACTGCTTCAAATCAACTAGATATCTTTGTGCTGTAAATCTCCCAACAGCCAAACGCAAAAGCAGCAAACATCTCGCTGTATGTCCCACATCCAAAGTGCCAAGAGAGAGCTTGCTCTCCCTCTCTTTGAGTACTGTTTTCGCTGTCCCGGTTACCTCTTTGCTAACATTCTCTTCAGCGCTGCAGGGAAACCAGGAACCACGTGGAGAAGGCACCCACACTGAAAGTGCCTGGAGGGAACATTGGGGCTTCTTCTCAGTGTCTCTGACATAGGGTTTCACTGTCCCGGGAAAGTCTCTGCTAACACCCTGCAGAGCGCTGTGCCCAATCTACAGAAACGTCTTGCGGTATCTCCTACAGGGAAAGTGCCAGGAGGGAACTGTCCATCTTGTTCTCAGTGTCTCTGAGAATTGCTCTGATTATCCCTGTGACCTCTTTGCTAAGACTCTCCAGAGAGCCGTCCTCAAAACCAACACACATCTTGACATATCTCCCTCATTGATCGCAGTGTCTCCAGGAACGGCATTCAAGGAGCCAGGAACTTTTCTCCCTACACTGTCCATTGAGTTGTCCTCAAAACCAATATACATCCTGCTATATCTCCCACATGGAAAGTGCCAGGAGGGAGAAGTGGCGATTATGTTTAGACTTTCTCGGAACTGCTTCAAATCAACTAGATATCTTTGTGCTGTAAATCTCCCAACAGCCAAACGCAAAAGCAGCAAACATCTCGCTGTATGTCCCACATCCAAAGTGCCAAGAGAGAGCTTGCTCTCCCTCTCTTTGAGTACTGTTTTCACTGTCCCGGTTACCTCTTTGCTAACATTCTCTTCAGCGCTGCAGGGAAACCAGGAACCACGTGGAGAAGGCACCCACACTGAAAGTGCCTGGAGGGAACATTGGGGCTTCTTCTCAGTGTCTCTGACATAGGGTTTCACTGTCCCGGGAAAGTCTCTGCTAACACCCTGCAGAGCGCTGTGCCCAATCTACAGAAACGTCTTGCGGTATCTCCTACAGGGAAAGTGCCAGGAGGGAACTGTCCATCTTGTTCTCAGTGTCTCTGAGAATTGCTCTGATTATCCCTGTGACCTCTTTGCTAAGACTCTCCAGAGAGCCGTCCTCAAAACCAACACACATCTTGACATATCTCCCACATTGATCGCAGTGTCTCCAGGAACGGCATTCAAGGAGCCAGGAACTTTTCTCCCTACACTGTCCATTGAGTTGTCCTCAAAACCAATATACATCCTGCTATATCTCCCACATGGAAAGTGCCAGGAGGGAGAAGTGGCGATTATGTTTAGACTTTCTCGGAACTGCTTCAAATCAACTAGATATCTTTGTGCTGTAAATCTCCCAACAGCCAAACGCAAAAGCAGCAAACATCTCGCTGTATGTCCCACATCCAAAGTGCCAAGAGAGAGCTTGCTCTCCCTCTCTTTGAGTACTGTTTTCGCTGTGCCGGTTACCTCTTTGCTAACATTCTCTTCAGCGCTGCAGGGAAACCAGGAACCACGTGGAGAAGGCACCCACACTGAAAGTGCCTGGAGGGAACATTGGGGCTTCTTCTCAGTGTCTCTGACATAGGGTTTCACTGTCCCGGGAAAGTCTCTGCTAACACCCTGCAGAGCGCTGTGCCCAATCTACAGAAACGTCTTGCGGTATCTCCTACAGGGAAAGTGCCAGGAGGGAACTGTCCATCTTGTTCTCAGTGTCTCTGAGAATTGCTCTGATTATGCCTGTGACCTCTTTGCTAAGACTCTCCAGAGAGCCGTCCTCAAAACCAACACACATCTTGACATATCTCCCACATTGATCGCAGTGTCTCCAGGAACGGCATTCAAGGAGCCAGGAACTTTTCTCCCTACACTGTCCATTGAGTTGTCCTCAAAACCAATATACATCCTGCTATATCTCCCACATGGAAAGTGCCAGGAGGGAGAAGTGGCGATTATGTTTAGACTTTCTCGGAACTGCTTCAAATCAACTAGATATCTTTGTGCTGTAAATCTCCCAACAGCCAAACGCAAAAGCAGCAAACATCTCGCTGTATGTCCCACATCCAAAGTGCCAAGAGAGAGCTTGCTCTCCCTCTCTTTGAGTACTGTTTTCGCTGTCCCGGTTACCTCTTTGCTAACATTCTCTTCAGCGCTGCAGGGAAACCAGGAACCACGTGGAGAAGGCACCCACACTGAAAGTGCCTGGAGGGAACATTGGGGCTTCTTCTCAGTGTCTCTGACATAGGGTTTCACTGTCCCGGGAAAGTCTCTGCTAACACCCTGCAGAGCGCTGTGCCCAATCTACAGAAACGTCTTGCGGTATCTCCTACAGGGAAAGTGCCAGGAGGGAATTGTCGAGCTTGTTCTCAGTGTCTCTGAGAATTGCTCTGATTATCCCTGTGACCTCTTTGCTAAGACTCTCCAGAGAGCCGTCCTCAAAACAAACACACATCTTGACATATCTCCCACATTGATCGCAGTGTCTCCAGGAACGGCATTCAAGGAGCCAGGAACTTTTCTCCCTACACTGTCCATTGAGTTGTCCTCAAAACCAATATACATCCTGCTATATCTCCCACATGGAAAGTGCCAGGAGGGAGAAGTGGCGATTATGTTTAGACTTTCTCGGAACTGCTTCAAATCAACTAGATATCTTTGTGCTGTAAATCTCCCAACAGCCAAACGCAAAAGCAGCAAACATCTCGCTGTATGTCCCACATCCAAAGTGCCAAGAGAGAGCTTGCTCTCCCTGTCTTTGAGTACTGTTTTCGCTGTGCCGGTTACCTCTTTGCTAACATTCTCTTCAGCGCTGCAGGGAAACCAGGAACCACGTGGAGAAGGCACCCACACTGAAAGTGCCTGGAGGGAACATTGGGGCTTCTTCTCAGTGTCTCTGACATAGGGTTTCACTGTCCCGGGAAAGTCTCTGCTAACACCCTGCAGAGCGCTGTGCCCAATCTACAGAAACGTCTTGCGGTATCTCCTACAGGGAAAGTGCCAGGAGGGAATTGTCGAGCTTGTTCTCAGTGTCTCTGAGAATTGCTCTGATTATCCCTGTGACCTCTTTGCTAAGACTCTCCAGAGAGCCGTCCTCAAAACCAACACACATCTTGACATATCTCCCTCATTGATCGCAGTGTCTCCAGGAACGGCATTCAAGGAGCCAGGAACTTTTCTCCCTACACTGTCCATTGAGTTGTCCTCAAAACCAATATACATCCTGCTATATCTCCCACATGGAAAGTGCCAGGAGGGAGAAGTGGCGATTATGTTTAGACTTTCTCGGAACTGCTTCAAATCAACTAGATAACTTTGTGCTGTAAATCTCCCAACAGCCAAACGCAAAAGCAGCAAACATCTCGCTGTATGTCCCACATCCAAAGTGCCAAGAGAGAGCTTGCTCTCCCTGTCTTTGAGTACTGTTTTCGCTGTGCCGGTTACCTCTTTGCTAACATTCTCTTCAGCGCTGCAGGGAAACCAGGAACCACGTGGAGAAGGCACCCACACTGAAAGTGCCTGGAGGGAACATTGGGGCTTCTTCTCAGTGTCTCTGACATAGGGTTTCACTGTCCCGGGAAAGTCTCTGCTAACACCCTGCAGAGCGCTGTGCCCAATCTACAGAAACGTCTTGCGGTATCTCCTACAGGGAAAGTGCCAGGAGGGAACTGTCCATCTTGTTCTCAGTGTCTCTGAGAATTGCTCTGATTATCCCTGTGACCTCTTTGCTAAGACTCTCCAGAGAGCCGTCCTCAAAACCAACACACATCTTGACATATCTCCCACATTGATCGCAGTGTCTCCAGGAACGGCATTCAAGGAGCCAGGAACTTTTCTCCCTACACTGTCCATTGAGTTGTCCTCAAAACCAATATACATCCTGCTATATCTCCCACATGGAAAGTGCCAGGAGGGAGAAGTGGCGATTATGTTTAGACTTTCTCGGAACTGCTTCAAATCAACTAGATATCTTTGTGCTGTAAATCTCCCAACAGCCAAACGCAAAAGCAGCAAACATCTCGCTGTATGTCCCACATCCAAAGTGCCAAGAGAGAGCTTGCTCTCCCTCTCTTTGAGTACTGTTTTCGCTGTGCCGGTTACCTCTTTGCTAACATTCTCTTCAGCGCTGCAGGGAAACCAGGAACCACGTGGAGAAGGCACCCACACTGAAAGTGCCTGGAGGGAACATTGGGGCTTCTTCTCAGTGTCTCTGACATAGGGTTTCACTGTCCCGGGAAAGTCTCTGCTAACACCCTGCAGAGCGCTGTGCCCAATCTACAGAAACGTCTTGCGGTATCTCCTACAGGGAAAGTGCCAGGAGGGAACTGTCCATCTTGTTCTCAGTGTCTCTGAGAATTGCTCTGATTATGCCTGTGACCTCTTTGCTAAGACTCTCCAGAGAGCCGTCCTCAAAACCAACACACATCTTGACATATCTCCCACATTGATCGCAGTGTCTCCAGGAACGGCATTCAAGGAGCCAGGAACTTTTCTCCCTACACTGTCCATTGAGTTGTCCTCAAAACCAATATACATCCTGCTATATCTCCCACATGGAAAGTGCCAGGAGGGAGAAGTGGCGATTATGTTTAGACTTTCTCGGAACTGCTTCAAATCAACTAGATATCTTTGTGCTGTAAATCTCCCAACAGCCAAACGCAAAAGCAGCAAACATCTCGCTGTATGTCCCACATCCAAAGTGCCAAGAGAGAGCTTGCTCTCCCTGTCTTTGAGTACTGTTTTCGCTGTGCCGGTTACCTCTTTGCTAACATTCTCTTCAGCGCTGCAGGGAAACCAGGAACCACGTGGAGAAGGCACCCACACTGAAAGTGCCTGGAGGGAACATTGGGGCTTCTTCTCAGTGTCTCTGACATAGGGTTTCACTGTCCCGGGAAAGTCTCTGCTAACACCCTGCAGAGCGCTGTGCCCAATCTACAGAAACGTCTTGCGGTATCTCCTACAGGGAAAGTGCCAGGAGGGAATTGTCGAGCTTGTTCTCAGTGTCTCTGAGAATTGCTCTGATTATCCCTGTGACCTCTTTGCTAAGACTCTCCAGAGAGCCGTCCTCAAAACCAACACACATCTTGACATATCTCCCACATTGATCGCAGTGTCTCCAGGAACGGCATTCAAGGAGCCAGGAACTTTTCTCCCTACACTGTCCATTGAGTTGTCCTCAAAACCAATATACATCCTGCTATATCTCCCACATGGAAAGTGCCAGGAGGGAGAAGTGGCGATTATGTTTAGACTTTCTCGGAACTGCTTCAAATCAACTAGATATCTTTGTGCTGTAAATCTCCCAACAGCCAAACGCAAAAGCAGCAAACATCTCGCTGTATGTCCCACATCCAAAGTGCCAAGAGAGAGCTTGCTCTCCCTGTCTTTGAGTACTGTTTTCACTGTGCCGGTTACCTCTTTGCTAACATTCTCTTCAGCGCTGCAGGGAAACCAGGAACCACGTGGAGAAGGCACCCACACTGAAAGTGCCTGGAGGGAACATTGGGGCTTCTTCTCAGTGTCTCTGACATAGGGTTTCACTGTCCCGGGAAAGTCTCTGCTAACACCCTGCAGAGCGCTGTGCCCAATCTACAGAAACGTCTTGCGGTATCTCCTACAGGGAAAGTGCCAGGAGGGAATTGTCGAGCTTGTTCTCAGTGTCTCTGAGAATTGCTCTGATTATCCCTGTGACCTCTTTGCTAAGACTCTCCAGAGAGCCGTCCTCAAAACCAACACACATCTTGACATATCTCCCACATTGATCGCAGTGTCTCCAGGAACGGCATTCAAGGAGCCAGGAACTTTTCTCCCTACACTGTCCATTGAGTTGTCCTCAAAACCAATATACATCCTGCTATATCTCCCACATGGAAAGTGCCAGGAGGGAGAAGTGGCGATTATGTTTAGACTTTCTCGGAACTGCTTCAAATCAACTAGATATCTTTGTGCTGTAAATCTCCCAACAGCCAAACGCAAAAGCAGCAAACATCTCGCTGTATGTCCCACATCCAAAGTGCCAAGAGAGAGCTTGCTCTCCCTGTCTTTGAGTACTGTTTTCACTGTCCCGGTTACCTCTTTGCTAACATTCTCTTCAGCGCTGCAGGGAAACCAGGAACCACGTGGAGAAGGCACCCACACTGAAAGTGCCTGGAGGGAACATTGGGGCTTCTTCTCAGTGTCTCTGACATAGGGTTTCACTGTCCCGGGAAAGTCTCTGCTAACACCCTGCAGAGCGCTGTGCCCAATCTACAGAAACGTCTTGCGGTATCTCCTACAGGGAAAGTGCCAGGAGGGAACTGTCCATCTTGTTCTCAGTGTCTCTGAGAATTGCTCTGATTATCCCTGTGACCTCTTTGCTAAGACTCTCCAGAGAGCCGTCCTCAAAACCAACACACATCTTGACATATCTCCCACATTGATCGCAGTGTCTCCAGGAACGGCATTCAAGGAGCCAGGAACTTTTCTCCCTACACTGTCCATTGAGTTGTCCTCAAAACCAATATACATCCTGCTATATCTCCCACATGGAAAGTGCCAGGAGGGAGAAGTGGCGATTATGTTTAGACTTTCTCGGAACTGCTTCAAATCAACTAGATATCTTTGTGCTGTAAATCTCCCAACAGCCAAACGCAAAAGCAGCAAACATCTCGCTGTATGTCCCACATCCAAAGTGCCAAGAGAGAGCTTGCTCTCCCTGTCTTTGAGTACTGTTTTCACTGTCCCGGTTACCTCTTTGCTAACATTCTCTTCAGCGCTGCAGGGAAACCAGGAACCACGTGGAGAAGGCACCCACACTGAAAGTGCCTGGAGGGAACATTGGGGCTTCTTCTCAGTGTCTCTGACATAGGGTTTCACTGTCCCGGGAAAGTCTCTGCTAACACCCTGCAGAGCGCTGTGCCCAATCTACAGAAACGTCTTGCGGTATCTCCTACAGGGAAAGTGCCAGGAGGGAACTGTCCATCTTGTTCTCAGTGTCTCTGAGAATTGCTCTGATTATCCCTGTGACCTCTTTGCTAAGACTCTCCAGAGAGCCGTCCTCAAAACCAACACACATCTTGACATATCTCCCTCATTGATCGCAATGTCTCCAGGAACGGCATTCAAGGAGCCAGGAACTTTTCTCCCTACACTGTCCATTGAGTTGTCCTCAAAACCAATATACATCCTGCTATATCTCCCACATGGAAAGTGCCAGGAGGGAGAAGTGGCGATTATGTTTAGACTTTCTCGGAACTGCTTCAAATCAACTAGATATCTTTGTGCTGTAAATCTCCCAACAGCCAAACGCAAAAGCAGCAAACATCTCGCTGTATGTCCCACATCCAAAGTGCCAAGAGAGAGCTTGCTCTCCCTGTCTTTGAGTACTGTTTTCGCTGTGCCGGTTACCTCTTTGCTAACATTCTCTTCAGCGCTGCAGGGAAACCAGGAACCACGTGGAGAAGGCACCCACACTGAAAGTGCCTGGAGGGAACATTGGGGCTTCTTCTCAGTGTCTCTGACATAGGGTTTCACTGTCCCGGGAAAGTCTCTGCTAACACCCTGCAGAGCGCTGTGCCCAATCTACAGAAACGTCTTGCGGTATCTCCTACAGGGAAAGTGCCAGG
Source organism: Chroicocephalus ridibundus (assembly GCF_963924245.1). NCBI lineage: Eukaryota > Metazoa > Chordata > Aves > Charadriiformes > Laridae > Chroicocephalus > Chroicocephalus ridibundus. The sequence goes on from NW_026961627.1 coordinate 16,353, forward strand.
AGGGAACTGTCCATCTTGTTCTCAGTGTCTCTGAGAATTGCTCTGATTATCCCTGTGACCTCTTTGCTAAGACTCTCCAGAGAGCCGTCCTCAAAACCAACACACATCTTGACATATCTCCCTCATTGATCGCAGTGTCTCCAGGAACGGCATTCAAGGAGCCAGGAACTTTTCTCCCTACACTGTCCATTGAGTTGTCCTCAAAACCAATATACATCCTGCTATATCTCCCACATGGAAAGTGCCAGGAGGGAGAAGTGGCGATTATGTTTAGACTTTCTCGGAACTGCTTCAAATCAACTAGATATCTTTGTGCTGTAAATCTCCCAACAGCCAAACGCAAAAGCAGCAAACATCTCGCTGTATGTCCCACATCCAAAGTGCCAAGAGAGAGCTTGCTCTCCCTGTCTTTGAGTACTGTTTTCGCTGTGCCGGTTACCTCTTTGCTAACATTCTCTTCAGCGCTGCAGGGAAACCAGGAACCACGTGGAGAAGGCACCCACACTGAAAGTGCCTGGAGGGAACATTGGGGCTTCTTCTCAGTGTCTCTGACATAGGGTTTCACTGTCCCGGGAAAGTCTCTGCTAACACCCTGCAGAGCGCTGTGCCCAATCTACAGAAACGTCTTGCGGTATCTCCTACAGGGAAAGTGCCAGGAGGGAACTGTCCATCTTGTTCTCAGTGTCTCTGAGAATTGCTCTGATTATCCCTGTGACCTCTTTGCTAAGACTCTCCAGAGAGCCGTCCTCAAAACCAACACACATCTTGACATATCTCCCACATTGATCGCAGTGTCTCCAGGAACGGCATTCAAGGAGCCAGGAACTTTTCTCCCTACACTGTCCATTGAGTTGTCCTCAAAACCAATATACATCCTGCTATATCTCCCACATGGAAAGTGCCAGGAGGGAGAAGTGGCGATTATGTTTAGACTTTCTCGGAACTGCTTCAAATCAACTAGATATCTTTGTGCTGTAAATCTCCCAACAGCCAAACGCAAAAGCAGCAAACATCTCGCTGTATGTCCCACATCCAAAGTGCCAAGAGAGAGCTTGCTCTCCCTGTCTTTGAGTACTGTTTTCGCTGTGCCGGTTACCTCTTTGCTAACATTCTCTTCAGCGCTGCAGGGAAACCAGGAACCACGTGGAGAAGGCACCCACACTGAAAGTGCCTGGAGGGAACATTGGGGCTTCTTCTCAGTGTCTCTGACATAGGGTTTCACTGTCCCGGGAAAGTCTCTGCTAACACCCTGCAGAGCGCTGTGCCCAATCTACAGAAACGTCTTGCGGTATCTCCTACAGGGAAAGTGCCAGGAGGGAATTGTCGAGCTTGTTCTCAGTGTCTCTGAGAATTGCTCTGATTATCCCTGTGACCTCTTTGCTAAGACTCTCCAGAGAGCCGTCCTCAAAACCAACACACATCTTGACATATCTCCCTCATTGATCGCAGTGTCTCCAGGAACGGCATTCAAGGAGCCAGGAACTTTTCTCCCTACACTGTCCATTGAGTTGTCCTCAAAACCAATATACATCCTGCTATATCTCCCACATGGAAAGTGCCAGGAGGGAGAAGTGGCGATTATGTTTAGACTTTCTCGGAACTGCTTCAAATCAACTAGATATCTTTGTGCTGTAAATCTCCCAACAGCCAAACGCAAAAGCAGCAAACATCTCGCTGTATGTCCCACATCCAAAGTGCCAAGAGAGAGCTTGCTCTCCCTGTCTTTGAGTACTGTTTTCACTGTCCCGGTTACCTCTTTGCTAACATTCTCTTCAGCGCTGCAGGGAAACCAGGAACCACGTGGAGAAGGCACCCACACTGAAAGTGCCTGGAGGGAACATTGGGGCTTCTTCTCAGTGTCTCTGACATAGGGTTTCACTGTCCCGGGAAAGTATCTGCTAACACCCTGCAGAGCGCTGTGCCCAATCTACAGAAACGTCTTGCGGTATCTCCTACAGGGAAAGTGCCAGGAGGGAACTGTCCATCTTGTTCTCAGTGTCTCTGAGAATTGCTCTGATTATCCCTGTGACCTCTTTGCTAAGACTCTCCAGAGAGCCGTCCTCAAAACCAACACACATCTTGACATATCTCCCTCATTGATCGCAGTGTCTCCAGGAACGGCATTCAAGGAGCCAGGAACTTTTCTCCCTACACTGTCCATTGAGTTGTCCTCAAAACCAATATACATCCTGCTATATCTCCCACATGGAAAGTGCCAGGAGGGAGAAGTGGCGATTATGTTTAGACTTTCTCGGAACTGCTTCAAATCAACTAGATATCTTTGTGCTGTAAATCTCCCAACAGCCAAACGCAAAAGCAGCAAACATCTCGCTGTATGTCCCACATCCAAAGTGCCAAGAGAGAGCTTGCTCTCCCTGTCTTTGAGTACTGTTTTCGCTGTGCCGGTTACCTCTTTGCTAACATTCTCTTCAGCGCTGCAGGGAAACCAGGAACCACGTGGAGAAGGCACCCACACTGAAAGTGCCTGGAGGGAACATTGGGGCTTCTTCTCAGTGTCTCTGACATAGGGTTTCACTGTCCCGGGAAAGTCTCTGCTAACACCCTGCAGAGCGCTGTGCCCAATCTACAGAAACGTCTTGCGGTATCTCCTACAGGGAAAGTGCCAGGAGGGAATTGTCGAGCTTGTTCTCAGTGTCTCTGAGAATTGCTCTGATTATCCCTGTGACCTCTTTGCTAAGACTCTCCAGAGAGCCGTCCTCAAAACCAACACACATCTTGACATATCTCCCTCATTGATCGCAGTGTCTCCAGGAACGGCATTCAAGGAGCCAGGAACTTTTCTCCCTACACTGTCCATTGAGTTGTCCTCAAAACCAATATACATCCTGCTATATCTCCCACATGGAAAGTGCCAGGAGGGAGAAGTGGCGATTATGTTTAGACTTTCTCGGAACTGCTTCAAATCAACTAGATATCTTTGTGCTGTAAATCTCCCAACAGCCAAACGCAAAAGCAGCAAACATCTCGCTGTATGTCCCACATCCAAAGTGCCAAGAGAGAGCTTGCTCTCCCTGTCTTTGAGTACTGTTTTCGCTGTGCCGGTTACCTCTTTGCTAACATTCTCTTCAGCGCTGCAGGGAAACCAGGAACCACGTGGAGAAGGCACCCACACTGAAAGTGCCTGGAGGGAACATTGGGGCTTCTTCTCAGTGTCTCTGACATAGGGTTTCACTGTCCCGGGAAAGTCTCTGCTAACACCCTGCAGAGCGCTGTGCCCAATCTACAGAAACGTCTTGCGGTATCTCCTACAGGGAAAGTGCCAGGAGGGAACTGTCCATCTTGTTCTCAGTGTCTCTGAGAATTGCTCTGATTATCCCTGTGACCTCTTTGCTAAGACTCTCCAGAGAGCCGTCCTCAAAACCAACACACATCTTGACATATCTCCCTCATTGATCGCAGTGTCTCCAGGAACGGCATTCAAGGAGCCAGGAACTTTTCTCCCTACACTGTCCATTGAGTTGTCCTCAAAACCAATATACATCCTGCTATATCTCCCACATGGAAAGTGCCAGGAGGGAGAAGTGGCGATTATGTTTAGACTTTCTCGGAACTGCTTCAAATCAACTAGATATCTTTGTGCTGTAAATCTCCCAACAGCCAAACGCAAAAGCAGCAAACATCTCGCTGTATGTCCCACATCCAAAGTGCCAAGAGAGAGCTTGCTCTCCCTCTCTTTGAGTACTGTTTTCGCTGTGCCGGTTACCTCTTTGCTAACATTCTCTTCAGCGCTGCAGGGAAACCAGGAACCACGTGGAGAAGGCACCCACACTGAAAGTGCCTGGAGGGAACATTGGGGCTTCTTCTCAGTGTCTCTGACATAGGGTTTCACTGTCCCGGGAAAGTCTCTGCTAACACCCTGCAGAGCGCTGTGCCCAATCTACAGAAACGTCTTGCGGTATCTCCTACAGGGAAAGTGCCAGGAGGGAACTGTCCATCTTGTTCTCAGTGTCTCTGAGAATTGCTCTGATTATGCCTGTGACCTCTTTGCTAAGACTCTCCAGAGAGCCGTCCTCAAAACCAACACACATCTTGACATATCTCCCACATTGATCGCAGTGTCTCCAGGAACGGCATTCAAGGAGCCAGGAACTTTTCTCCCTACACTGTCCATTGAGTTGTCCTCAAAACCAATATACATCCTGCTATATCTCCCACATGGAAAGTGCCAGGAGGGAGAAGTGGCGATTATGTTTAGACTTTCTCGGAACTGCTTCAAATCAACTAGATATCTTTGTGCTGTAAATCTCCCAACAGCCAAACGCAAAAGCAGCAAACATCTCGCTGTATGTCCCACATCCAAAGTGCCAAGAGAGAGCTTGCTCTCCCTGTCTTTGAGTACTGTTTTCGCTGTGCCGGTTACCTCTTTGCTAACATTCTCTTCAGCGCTGCAGGGAAACCAGGAACCACGTGGAGAAGGCACCCACACTGAAAGTGCCTGGAGGGAACATTGGGGCTTCTTCTCAGTGTCTCTGACATAGGGTTTCACTGTCCCGGGAAAGTCTCTGCTAACACCCTGCAGAGCGCTGTGCCCAATCTACAGAAACGTCTTGCGGTATCTCCTACAGGGAAAGTGCCAGGAGGGAATTGTCGAGCTTGTTCTCAGTGTCTCTGAGAATTGCTCTGATTATCCCTGTGACCTCTTTGCTAAGACTCTCCAGAGAGCCGTCCTCAAAACAAACACACATCTTGACATATCTCCCACATTGATCGCAGTGTCTCCAGGAACGGCATTCAAGGAGCCAGGAACTTTTCTCCCTACACTGTCCATTGAGTTGTCCTCAAAACCAATATACATCCTGCTATATCTCCCACATGGAAAGTGCCAGGAGGGAGAAGTGGCGATTATGTTTAGACTTTCTCGGAACTGCTTCAAATCAACTAGATATCTTTGTGCTGTAAATCTCCCAACAGCCAAACGCAAAAGCAGCAAACATCTCGCTGTATGTCCCACATCCAAAGTGCCAAGAGAGAGCTTGCTCTCCCTGTCTTTGAGTACTGTTTTCACTGTCCCGGTTACCTCTTTGCTAACATTCTCTTCAGCGCTGCAGGGAAACCAGGAACCACGTGGAGAAGGCACCCACACTGAAAGTGCCTGGAGGGAACATTGGGGCTTCTTCTCAGTGTCTCTGACATAGGGTTTCACTGTCCCGGGAAAGTCTCTGCTAACACCCTGCAGAGCGCTGTGCCCAATCTACAGAAACGTCTTGCGGTATCTCCTACAGGGAAAGTGCCAGGAGGGAACTGTCCATCTTGTTCTCAGTGTCTCTGAGAATTGCTCTGATTATCCCTGTGACCTCTTTGCTAAGACTCTCCAGAGAGCCGTCCTCAAAACCAACACACATCTTGACATATCTCCCTCATTGATCGCAGTGTCTCCAGGAACGGCATTCAAGGAGCCAGGAACTTTTCTCCCTACACTGTCCATTGAGTTGTCCTCAAAACCAATATACATCCTGCTATATCTCCCACATGGAAAGTGCCAGGAGGGAGAAGTGGCGATTATGTTTAGACTTTCTCGGAACTGCTTCAAATCAACTAGATATCTTTGTGCTGTAAATCTCCCAACAGCCAAACGCAAAAGCAGCAAACATCTCGCTGTATGTCCCACATCCAAAGTGCCAAGAGAGAGCTTGCTCTCCCTCTCTTTGAGTACTGTTTTCGCTGTCCCGGTTACCTCTTTGCTAACATTCTCTTCAGCGCTGCAGGGAAACCAGGAACCACGTGGAGAAGGCACCCACACTGAAAGTGCCTGGAGGGAACATTGGGGCTTCTTCTCAGTGTCTCTGACATAGGGTTTCACTGTCCCGGGAAAGTCTCTGCTAACACCCTGCAGAGCGCTGTGCCCAATCTACAGAAACGTCTTGCGGTATCTCCTACAGGGAAAGTGCCAGGAGGGAACTGTCCATCTTGTTCTCAGTGTCTCTGAGAATTGCTCTGATTATCCCTGTGACCTCTTTGCTAAGACTCTCCAGAGAGCCGTCCTCAAAACCAACACACATCTTGACATATCTCCCTCATTGATCGCAGTGTCTCCAGGAACGGCATTCAAGGAGCCAGGAACTTTTCTCCCTACACTGTCCATTGAGTTGTCCTCAAAACCAATATACATCCTGCTATATCTCCCACATGGAAAGTGCCAGGAGGGAGAAGTGGCGATTATGTTTAGACTTTCTCGGAACTGCTTCAAATCAACTAGATATCTTTGTGCTGTAAATCTCCCAACAGCCAAACGCAAAAGCAGCAAACATCTCGCTGTATGTCCCACATCCAAAGTGCCAAGAGAGAGCTTGCTCTCCCTCTCTTTGAGTACTGTTTTCGCTGTGCCGGTTACCTCTTTGCTAACATTCTCTTCAGCGCTGCAGGGAAACCAGGAACCACGTGGAGAAGGCACCCACACTGAAAGTGCCTGGAGGGAACATTGGGGCTTCTTCTCAGTGTCTCTGACATAGGGTTTCACTGTCCCGGGAAAGTCTCTGCTAACACCCTGCAGAGCGCTGTGCCCAATCTACAGAAACGTCTTGCGGTATCTCCTACAGGGAAAGTGCCAGGAGGGAACTGTCCATCTTGTTCTCAGTGTCTCTGAGAATTGCTCTGATTATGCCTGTGACCTCTTTGCTAAGACTCTCCAGAGAGCCGTCCTCAAAACCAACACACATCTTGACATATCTCCCACATTGATCGCAGTGTCTCCAGGAACGGCATTCAAGGAGCCAGGAACTTTTCTCCCTACACTGTCCATTGAGTTGTCCTCAAAACCAATATACATCCTGCTATATCTCCCACATGGAAAGTGCCAGGAGGGAGAAGTGGCGATTATGTTTAGACTTTCTCGGAACTGCTTCAAATCAACTAGATATCTTTGTGCTGTAAATCTCCCAACAGCCAAACGCAAAAGCAGCAAACATCTCGCTGTATGTCCCACATCCAAAGTGCCAAGAGAGAGCTTGCTCTCCCTGTCTTTGAGTACTGTTTTCGCTGTGCCGGTTACCTCTTTGCTAACATTCTCTTCAGCGCTGCAGGGAAACCAGGAACCACGTGGAGAAGGCACCCACACTGAAAGTGCCTGGAGGGAACATTGGGGCTTCTTCTCAGTGTCTCTGACATAGGGTTTCACTGTCCCGGGGAAAGTCTCTGCTAACACCCTGCAGAGCGCTGTGCCCAATCTACAGAAACGTCTTGCGGTATCTCCTACAGGAAAGTGCCAGGAGGGAATTGTCGAGCTTGTTCTCAGTGTCTCTGAGAATTGCTCTGATTATCCCTGTGACCTCTTTGCTAAGACTCTCCAGAGAGCCGTCCTCAAAACAAACACACATCTTGACATATCTCCCACATTGATCGCAGTGTCTCCAGGAACGGCATTCAAGGAGCCAGGAACTTTTCTCCCTACACTGTCCATTGAGTTGTCCTCAAAACCAATATACATCCTGCTATATCTCCCACATGGAAAGTGCCAGGAGGGAGAAGTGGCGATTATGTTTAGACTTTCTCGGAACTGCTTCAAATCAACTAGATATCTTTGTGCTGTAAATCTCCCAACAGCCAAACGCAAAAGCAGCAAACATCTCGCTGTATGTCCCACATCCAAAGTGCCAAGAGAGAGCTTGCTCTCCCTGTCTTTGAGTACTGTTTTCACTGTCCCGGTTACCTCTTTGCTAACATTCTCTTCAGCGCTGCAGGGAAACCAGGAACCACGTGGAGAAGGCACCCACACTGAAAGTGCCTGGAGGGAACATTGGGGCTTCTTCTCAGTGTCTCTGACATAGGGTTTCACTGTCCCGGGAAAGTCTCTGCTAACACCCTGCAGAGCGCTGTGCCCAATCTACAGAAACGTCTTGCGGTATCTCCTACAGGGAAAGTGCCAGGAGGGAACTGTCCATCTTGTTCTCAGTGTCTCTGAGAATTGCTCTGATTATCCCTGTGACCTCTTTGCTAAGACTCTCCAGAGAGCCGTCCTCAAAACCAACACACATCTTGACATATCTCCCTCATTGATCGCAGTGTCTCCAGGAACGGCATTCAAGGAGCCAGGAACTTTTCTCCCTACACTGTCCATTGAGTTGTCCTCAAAACCAATATACATCCTGCTATATCTCCCACATGGAAAGTGCCAGGAGGGAGAAGTGGCGATTATGTTTAGACTTTCTCGGAACTGCTTCAAATCAACTAGATATCTTTGTGCTGTAAATCTCCCAACAGCCAAACGCAAAAGCAGCAAACATCTCGCTGTATGTCCCACATCCAAAGTGCCAAGAGAGAGCTTGCTCTCCCTGTCTTTGAGTACTGTTTTCGCTGTGCCGGTTACCTCTTTGCTAACATTCTCTTCAGCGCTGCAGGGAAACCAGGAACCACGTGGAGAAGGCACCCACACTGAAAGTGCCTGGAGGGAACATTGGGGCTTCTTCTCAGTGTCTCTGACATAGGGTTTCACTGTCCCGGGAAAGTCTCTGCTAACACCCTGCAGAGCGCTGTGCCCAATCTACAGAAACGTCTTGCGGTATCTCCTACAGGGAAAGTGCCAGGAGGGAACTGTCCATCTTGTTCTCAGTGTCTCTGAGAATTGCTCTGATTATCCCTGTGACCTCTTTGCTAAGACTCTCCAGAGAGCCGTCCTCAAAACCAACACACATCTTGACATATCTCCCTCATTGATCGCAGTGTCTCCAGGAACGGCATTCAAGGAGCCAGGAACTTTTCTCCCTACACTGTCCATTGAGTTGTCCTCAAAACCAATATACATCCTGCTATATCTCCCACATGGAAAGTGCCAGGAGGGAGAAGTGGCGATTATGTTTAGACTTTCTCGGAACTGCTTCAAATCAACTAGATATCTTTGTGCTGTAAATCTCCCAACAGCCAAACGCAAAAGCAGCAAACATCTCGCTGTATGTCCCACATCCAAAGTGCCAAGAGAGAGCTTGCTCTCCCTGTCTTTGAGTACTGTTTTCGCTGTGCCGGTTACCTCTTTGCTAACATTCTCTTCAGCGCTGCAGGGAAACCAGGAACCACGTGGAGAAGGCACCCACACTGAAAGTGCCTGGAGGGAACATTGGGGCTTCTTCTCAGTGTCTCTGACATAGGGTTTCACTGTCCCGGGAAAGTCTCTGCTAACACCCTGCAGAGCGCTGTGCCCAATCTACAGAAACGTCTTGCGGTATCTCCTACAGGGAAAGTGCCAGGAGGGAACTGTCCATCTTGTTCTCAGTGTCTCTGAGAATTGCTCTGATTATCCCTGTGACCTCTTTGCTAAGACTCTCCAGAGAGCCGTCCTCAAAACCAACACACATCTTGACATATCTCCCACATTGATCGCAGTGTCTCCAGGAACGGCATTCAAGGAGCCAGGAACTTTTCTCCCTACACTGTCCATTGAGTTGTCCTCAAAACCAATATACATCCTGCTATATCTCCCACATGGAAAGTGCCAGGAGGGAGAAGTGGCGATTATGTTTAGACTTTCTCGGAACTGCTTCAAATCAACTAGATATCTTTGTGCTGTAAATCTCCCAACAGCCAAACGCAAAAGCAGCAAACATCTCGCTGTATGTCCCACATCCAAAGTGCCAAGAGAGAGCTTGCTCTCCCTGTCTTTGAGTACTGTTTTCGCTGTGCCGGTTACCTCTTTGCTAACATTCTCTTCAGCGCTGCAGGGAAACCAGGAACCACGTGGAGAAGGCACCCACACTGAAAGTGCCTGGAGGGAACATTGGGGCTTCTTCTCAGTGTCTCTGACATAGGGTTTCACTGTCCCGGGAAAGTCTCTGCTAACACCCTGCAGAGCGCTGTGCCCAATCTACAGAAACGTCTTGCGGTATCTCCTACAGGGAAAGTGCCAGGAGGGAATTGTCGAGCTTGTTCTCAGTGTCTCTGAGAATTGCTCTGATTATCCCTGTGACCTCTTTGCTAAGACTCTCCAGAGAGCCGTCCTCAAAACCAACACACATCTTGACATATCTCCCTCATTGATCGCAGTGTCTCCAGGAACGGCATTCAAGGAGCCAGGAACTTTTCTCCCTACACTGTCCATTGAGTTGTCCTCAAAACCAATATACATCCTGCTATATCTCCACATGGAAAGTGCCAGGAGGGAGAAGTGGCGATTATGTTTAGACTTTCTCGGAACTGCTTCAAATCAACTAGATATCTTTGTGCTGTAAATCTCCCAACAGCCAAACGCAAAAGCAGCAAACATCTCGCTGTATGTCCCACATCCAAAGTGCCAAGAGAGAGCTTGCTCTCCCTGTCTTTGAGTACTGTTTTCACTGTCCCGGTTACCTCTTTGCTAACATTCTCTTCAGCGCTGCAGGGAAACCAGGAACCACGTGGAGAAGGCACCCACACTGAAAGTGCCTGGAGGGAACATTGGGGCTTCTTCTCAGTGTCTCTGACATAGGGTTTCACTGTCCCGGGAAAGTCTCTGCTAACACCCTGCAGAGCGCTGTGCCCAATCTACAGAAACGTCTTGCGGTATCTCCTACAGGGAAAGTGCCAGGAGGGAATTGTCGAGCTTGTTCTCAGTGTCTCTGAGAATTGCTCTGATTATCCCTGTGACCTCTTTGCTAAGACTCTCCAGAGAGCCGTCCTCAAAAACCAACACACATCTTGACATATCTCCCTCATTGATCGCAGTGTCTCCAGGAACGGCATTCAAGGAGCCAGGAACTTTTCTCCCTACACTGTCCATTGAGTTGTCCTCAAAACCAATATACATCCTGCTATATCTCCCACATGGAAAGTGCCAGGAGGGAGAAGTGGCGATTATGTTTAGACTTTCTCGGAACTGCTTCAAATCAACTAGATATCTTTGTGCTGTAAATCTCCCAACAGCCAAACGCAAAAGCAGCAAACATCTCGCTGTATGTCCCACATCCAAAGTGCCAAGAGAGAGCTTGCTCTCCCTGTCTTTGAGTACTGTTTTCGCTGTGCCGGTTACCTCTTTGCTAACATTCTCTTCAGCGCTGCAGGGAAACCAGGAACCACGTGGAGAAGGCACCCACACTGAAAGTGCCTGGAGGGAACATTGGGGCTTCTTCTCAGTGTCTCTGACATAGGGTTTCACTGTCCCGGGAAAGTCTCTGCTAACACCCTGCAGAGCGCTGTGCCCAATCTACAGAAACGTCTTGCGGTATCTCCTACAGGGAAAGTGCCAGGAGGGAATTGTCGAGCTTGTTCTCAGTGTCTCTGAGAATTGCTCTGATTATCCCTGTGACCTCTTTGCTAAGACTCTCCAGAGAGCCGTCCTCAAAACAAACACACATCTTGACATATCTCCCTCATTGATCGCAGTGTCTCCAGGAACGGCATTCAAGGAGCCAGGAACTTTTCTCCCTACACTGTCCATTGAGTTGTCCTCAAAACCAATATACATCCTGCTATATCTCCCACATGGAAAGTGCCAGGAGGGAGAAGTGGCGATTATGTTTAGACTTTCTCGGAACTGCTTCAAATCAACTAGATATCTTTGTGCTGTAAATCTCCCAACAGCCAAACGCAAAAGCAGCAAACATCTCGCTGTATGTCCCACATCCAAAGTGCCAAGAGAGAGCTTGCTCTCCCTGTCTTTGAGTACTGTTTTCGCTGTGCCGGTTACCTCTTTGCTAACATTCTCTTCAGCGCTGCAGGGAAACCAGGAACCACGTGGAGAAGGCACCCACACTGAAAGTGCCTGGAGGGAACATTGGGGCTTCTTCTCAGTGTCTCTGACATAGGGTTTCACTGTCCCGGGAAAGTCTCTGCTAACACCCTGCAGAGCGCTGTGCCCAATCTACAGAAACGTCTTGCGGTATCTCCTACAGGGAAAGTGCCAGGAGGGAACTGTCCATCTTGTTCTCAGTGTCTCTGAGAATTGCTCTGATTATCCCTGTGACCTCTTTGCTAAGACTCTCCAGAGAGCCGTCCTCAAAACCAACACACATCTTGACATATCTCCCTCATTGATCGCAGTGTCTCCAGGAACGGCATTCAAGGAGCCAGGAACTTTTCTCCCTACACTGTCCATTGAGTTGTCCTCAAAACCAATATACATCCTGCTATATCTCCCACATGGAAAGTGCCAGGAGGGAGAAGTGGCGATTATGTTTAGACTTTCTCGGAACTGCTTCAAATCAACTAGATATCTTTGTGCTGTAAATCTCCCAACAGCCAAACGCAAAAGCAGCAAACATCTCGCTGTATGTCCCACATCCAAAGTGCCAAGAGAGAGCTTGCTCTCCCTGTCTTTGAGTACTGTTTTCGCTGTGCCGGTTACCTCTTTGCTAACATTCTCTTCAGCGCTGCAGGGAAACCAGGAACCACGTGGAGAAGGCACCCACACTGAAAGTGCCTGGAGGGAACATTGGGGCTTCTTCTCAGTGTCTCTGACATAGGGTTTCACTGTCCCGGGAAAGTCTCTGCTAACACCCTGCAGAGCGCTGTGCCCAATCTACAGAAACGTCTTGCGGTATCTCCTACAGGGAAAGTGCCAGGAGGGAATTGTCGAGCTTGTTCTCAGTGTCTCTGAGAATTGCTCTGATTATCCCTGTGACCTCTTTGCTAAGACTCTCCAGAGAGCCGTCCTCAAAACCAACACACATCTTGACATATCTCCCTCATTGATCGCAGTGTCTCCAGGAACGGCATTCAAGGAGCCAGGAACTTTTCTCCCTACACTCTCCATTGAGTTGTCCTCAAAACCAATATACATCCTGCTATATCTCCCACATGGAAAGTGCCAGGAGGGAGAAGTGGCGATTATGTTTAGACTTTCTCGGAACTGCTTCAAATCAACTAGATATCTTTGTGCTGTAAATCTCCCAACAGCCAAACGCAAAAGCAGCAAACATCTCGCTGTATGTCCCACATCCAAAGTGCCAAGAGAGAGCTTGCTCTCCCTGTCTTTGAGTACTGTTTTCACTGTCCCGGTTACCTCTTTGCTAACATTCTCTTCAGCGCTGCAGGGAAACCAGGAACCACGTGGAGAAGGCACCCACACTGAAAGTGCCTGGAGGGAACATTGGGGCTTCTTCTCAGTGTCTCTGACATAGGGTTTCACTGTCCCGGGAAAGTCTCTGCTAACACCCTGCAGAGCGCTGTGCCCAATCTACAGAAACGTCTTGCGGTATCTCCTACAGGGAAAGTGCCAGGAGGGAACTGTCCATCTTGTTCTCAGTGTCTCTGAGAATTGCTCTGATTATCCCTGTGACCTCTTTGCTAAGACTCTCCAGAGAGCCGTCCTCAAAACCAACACACATCTTGACATATCTCCCTCATTGATCGCAGTGTCTCCAGGAACGGCATTCAAGGAGCCAGGAACTTTTCTCCCTACACTGTCCATTGAGTTGTCCTCAAAACCAATATACATCCTGCTATATCTCCCACATGGAAAGTGCCAGGAGGGAGAAGTGGCGATTATGTTTAGACTTTCTCGGAACTGCTTCAAATCAACTAGATATCTTTGTGCTGTAAATCTCCCAACAGCCAAACGCAAAAGCAGCAAACATCTCGCTGTATGTCCCACATCCAAAGTGCCAAGAGAGAGCTTGCTCTCCCTGTCTTTGAGTACTGTTTTCGCTGTGCCGGTTACCTCTTTGCTAACATTCTCTTCAGCGCTGCAGGGAAACCAGGAACCACGTGGAGAAGGCACCCACACTGAAAGTGCCTGGAGGGAACATTGGGGCTTCTTCTCAGTGTCTCTGACATAGGGTTTCACTGTCCCGGGAAAGTCTCTGCTAACACCCTGCAGAGCGCTGTGCCCAATCTACAGAAACGTCTTGCGGTATCTCCTACAGGGAAAGTGCCAGGAGGGAACTGTCCATCTTGTTCTCAGTGTCTCTGAGAATTGCTCTGATTATCCCTGTGACCTCTTTGCTAAGACTCTCCAGAGAGCCGTCCTCAAAACCAACACACATCTTGACATATCTCCCACATTGATCGCAGTGTCTCCAGGAACGGCATTCAAGGAGCCAGGAACTTTTCTCCCTACACTGTCCATTGAGTTGTCCTCAAAACCAATATACATCCTGCTATATCTCCCACATGGAAAGTGCCAGGAGGGAGAAGTGGCGATTATGTTTAGACTTTCTCGAACTGCTTCAAATCAACTAGATATCTTTGTGCTGTAAATCTCCCAACAGCCAAACGCAAAAGCAGCAAACATCTCGCTGTATGTCCCACATCCAAAGTGCCAAGAGAGAGCTTGCTCTCCCTGTCTTTGAGTACTGTTTTCGCTGTGCCGGTTACCTCTTTGCTAACATTCTCTTCAGCGCTGCAGGGAAACCAGGAACCACGTGGAGAAGGCACCCACACTGAAAGTGCCTGGAGGGAACATTGGGGCTTCTTCTCAGTGTCTCTGACATAGGGTTTCACTGTCCCGGGAAAGTCTCTGCTAACACCCTGCAGAGCGCTGTGCCCAATCTACAGAAACGTCTTGCGGTATCTCCTACAGGGAAAGTGCCAGGAGGGAACTGTCCATCTTGTTCTCAGTGTCTCTGAGAATT